>NW_022733508.1:0-648 GCF_011630105.1 Anneissia japonica | reverse complement strand
TTACACACTAGTGACTAGTCTGCCAAAAATAGCAGGATGGTTTTTTACTTACTTAATCCTCTTAAGCACATAAGGCAGCAACAAATGTTTTCCATTGTCCTCTATCCTGGGCCATCCATGATATTTCATTGGTTGTTTATGACATCTGTTTTCTTTCTTCTTCCACCGTTCGTCTCCATGTTCCCTTCGGCCTTCCGAAGGGGACATGAAAAGAAAAAGAAGAAATAAAAAAAGATGGTTTCTTATTATTGCTTAATTATTATTACCTGTGTTAGTTATGTTAATATTTTACTTCCAATTTGTTTCATTTAGGATATTGAACTATTTTATTTCCAATTTGTTTCATTTAGGATATTGAACTATCCGTAAAGGTAACTGACCAAGCAGGCCAAGATCAAACAGGGACGGTTGAAATCACTCTTATTGATGGACAAGTGGATGCTCCCACCTTTACAGTACAGCAACTCATTGTTGATGTACCTGAGGATAAGCTATTATATGAAGAGGTATTCACAGTTACAGCGACTTCACCCGATCAATCAACAATAATATACATCATAATTCCTGGTAATACTCCTGAAACAAATAATCCCAGACAATTTACGATTGACCAATATACAGGTTCTGTGACCGTGTTTGGTGATAACT
>NW_022733507.1:0-620 GCF_011630105.1 Anneissia japonica | reverse complement strand
GCTAGGCGAAAAAGTCCTGACATTCATCAACGCAAATTATATTAATTTCTACTTACTACTATCTTTCAGCCTAGGAGTATAAATGATTTTTAATAATTCTCTGATCATGTGTGTTATTGGTGAGCATTATTTCCATTCAATCACTTGGGCAATTATGTGATTGACACTTATGCGCTACCAGATAAACATCACAATTATTACTAGAGGCCACTTGGTTATTAACATAAAACTCATCATCGTGTAAAGACTTCATAATGATCGTAAGTCAATACTACTCGTTGCTATGTAAACTGACTTGGAGCACAAACAATGGTATTCCACGTCCTCTCGAGATAATAACTTCTTTTTAACCCATACAGTAGTAATCATCATCTGTAATAATCTGTTTTAAAACCTTTAGAAAGGTTGTTAACACTATTAATAGCAGAATTTTCGGTGAGAATGAGCTTAATTTCAATAGCATGATTCATGCTAATTGATAGTTAAATGTTTTACCTGTGCCATAACCTTCAATTGATTTTATTGTGGAGAATATATTTTCTAATCTCAGTTCATAAAAAAAAAGACCTTCGTAACTTTTGAAACATTGCAGATAGATTGATTGAGTAAATGACAGGCAC
>NW_022733506.1:0-638 GCF_011630105.1 Anneissia japonica | reverse complement strand
CCTTACGGTAGTTTTCGTCGGAACGGACGACGGTCGAGTCTTGAAATTGGTGCTGTCGGAAAATCTGGCCGTCCTTCTGTACGTCATGCGCGCGACGGAGCAACCGATCACGAACGCCGGGTTGCACGGGAACTTTTTGTACGTAACCTCTACCGATCGACTTTACGAAATCCCTCTTCTACGGCATACCTGTCTCTTATATCCTGAACGATCGCACACGCAAGCAAGATCCGCATTGCAGTTTGATGTCGACGAACGCCGGCGTCGAGTTGGAACCAAGACCGTCGGAGCACGTGCAGACAGTGGAAAAGACGAATGCGGATGTAGAGTTGGAACCAAGACCGTCGGAGCACGTTCCGAACGCCGACGTCGAGTTGCACCGAAGGCGTTCGGAGCACTTGCCGAACGTGCAGGCGAAGAACGCCTATCTGGACACGCCGTCGACGGATCACATCAGTCTGGTCGCACTCGCGGCAATCGGGTGGACACTTTGTATAGTTGAAGCTATAGGCATTGTTTGATTGATCTTTAAATTTACTTTGTTGGTACGGTAAAAAAAAAAGAAATCGTGGGTTTTTTACATATCTGTGTATTTTTATAATCAGTTTCTGTTAGAGTTAGGAACATGCCAACATGGG
>NW_022733505.1:0-2594 GCF_011630105.1 Anneissia japonica | reverse complement strand
CAGTCAACCAAGCTCATGCGTCGTAATAAACAAAGAACATAAATAAAACAATACAATAGAACAATTGGGCAGACACCTAAATAAAGTCAAAATGGACACACCTAGAGAGCCTAAACCAATTATTACATGATTATTATTATTATTATTTTGTTTTGCAAGTTATATACTGATTTAAGAAAAACATATCTCCCATCATATTATATTAATTTTCCAACAAACGAAAAATTTTATCAAATTATGTCATCAAAAAACAGTAATATAATTAGAAAAGTATGTTTATTTATTTATCATGCATTTAAGAGAAAGGAAAACAAAGAAACACGGGTGTATTAATGCAATTTATTTAAAGTACAGCATTGTCACAGCATGCTTATTTAATTTGTAATAATTTTGTTTTACAAGGGGCCGGAGGCCTGAAGTTTGATGAATAAATTCCCTGTATGGGGAGCATGAACTAAATTCTGGAACGCAATTTTGGCCAAATCTACGTATGCAGATAATGTAGGACGCCAGGTAGGGCCGTCACGCATGAGTTATTCTGTTCTTGCGTTGCGTCGTCACACAAATTGAAAGCTCCCTAATATTAGACAAATGGTGTTGATACAACTTTTCGAAATCTCACCTGTGCCCTGTACCGAAAGCCTTCTATTTCAGACATCCTAAATTGATAGGGCTTCAATGAAGAGGCACTTTCACCTAAAACAAATAAACACATAGTGCAATTCAATTACTGGTTAATACATTGTCAGCAATGGAAAAAAAAAATTTTAAACACCTAACTTTGCCTAATGATATATTTTTATATTTTGAATATTTATGATTGATATATATATTTACTATTATAAACTAATATTTCAAGGCTTCAAATGGGATTAGTTTAGCTGTGTTTTAAATGTTTTATATACTGAAGAAATAAATAAATGATTTATTAGATAAATTTGTTCATAGTGATTGATAAAACTTCTTATTACCTGACTGAAGGGCACCCTCTATTTCATTAAATACTTCTAATTCATTTTCACCAACAAAAGACAGAGATGTTCCTAGTTGATCACCTCTTGCTGTCCTGTAGAAGAAAAATAATGAACATTGAGTACAACTGGATTGAAGGCAAGTATCTTAACAACCAAGCTAGTCAACTCTTCTCTAGCACCTGTCTCTTATACACATCTAGATGTGTATAAGAGACAGGTATTAATGCAATTTATTTAAAGTACAGCATTGTCACAGCATGCTTATTTAATTTGTAATAATTTTGTTTTACAAGGGGCCGGAGGCCTGAAGTTTGATGAATAAATTCCCTGTATGGGGAGCATGAGAAATAAGAAAATTGAGCGAAGGAGAACCTCCAGAAAAAGTGCGGAACACATCATTTGGCGGCCATTTTGAAAATGGCCGCCAAAATTATGATAATGTCTCATAACTTCACTTATATCCAATGGAAAACGGCAAATCTAGTGTCCAACTAAATGTTATTAGGGTTGAAGCCAATGAGACAGGTTTTGAAAACCTAAAAAAAAAAAATGGTCAAAAATTGAATATTTAGTATAATTCCACATCTCCTCGAAATGGTAAATTTGGATCTAATCATATGTGTTTGGGCTCTCTGAATAAATAACAATAGTTTCAAAAAGTTAAGATAAATCTAGGATAACAGCCATTTTGAAATTCAAGATGACCGCCATAAAAAAAAAAAATCGAAAATCAATATTTTGTTTTTTAATTCCAATTTTTCTTAGCCGAAATGGTAAAAATTGGATGTCCAATGACATGTTATGTCTTTCTATATATTGATTTTTGACAATTTACATGGCAGCCATCATGAATTTCAAAATGGCTGCCATCATAGCTTTTTGAAATCATGTTTATTGGACACAGTTAACAAAATAACATATAATTTGACACCAAATTTAGCGTTTTTCATCAGGAAGTGGCATTACATGCCAAAATATTCAATTTTCGATGGTTTTATGGCGGCCATCTTTAATTTCAAAATGGATGCCATCTTAGATATATGAAACCATGTATATTGGACACAGAGAGACCAATAACATATGTTGAAACACCAAATTTATCATTTTTCTTCAAAGAGAAAAGGAATTACCTACTAAAATATTCGATTTTTTAAGGATATTTATGGCGGCCATCTTGAATTAATTTCAAAATGACTGCCATCCCAGCTTTTAAAAACTATGTTTATTGTATTCAGAGAGCCCAAAATCATTTGATTGGATCAAAGTGTACCGTTTTCCATATAGGAGATGTGGAATTATATTGAAATATTCAATTTTTGACCATTTTAAGGCGACCATCTTGAATTTGAATATGGCTGCCAGTTTAGGATTTCGAAACCTGTCTCATTGGGTTCAACCCTAATAACATATAATTCGACACCAGATTTGCCCTTTTGTACTGTTTTTAACCCTTTTCATTGTTAAGGTTTCCCCTTATGGATGGATCTAAGCTGTTATATACATACACATATATATATATATATACATATATATATATATACACATATATATATATATATATATACACATATATATATACATACACAAATATATATACATACACATATATATACATACATA
>NW_022733504.1:0-931 GCF_011630105.1 Anneissia japonica | reverse complement strand
GTAAAACGAGTTGTAACAAAAATGTTTAAAAACCCACTGCTTTATTCAAAATAGAGAAAAAAAAATAAACACGAATCTTGTAAATGTAAAAAAGAAAAAAATCAACAGAAAGAAAAATCAACAGAAAAGTTATTCCTAAATAGTTTAGCTGAAAAAAAAAATAGATGTATAATTAAAATCAAAAATAGTTTAGAAAATTAGTAGTTTTTGATTTACTAACACCAAATCCTCACGTACTACGAAAAATAAAAAACCAAATTTACCACCAACTGTTCTTTACATAATCAACATTATCCCATACAGTAATTCCAAGATAGGATATCTAAAATATTAGAGAGGTCTGAAAAGAAAAACATAGAATGTAAAAAGTGCCACTGAATGAGAATCCCATCCTACAACAAGTTCAGAGACGTTCAACATGACATCACTGTTTGAATTATCTATGTGACAAAAGGAAAGCTGATTATCTGGTCCTCTTTTGTTCTTAAAGTTACAAAGACCTGTCTAGATCCATTGTTTGATCGATTTTATTCAGAACACGCCTACTCACAGTGATGCTGTCACAACTTTATTTACGTAAGAAACATTATTCCTGTAATTCCAATATAGGTTAACACATTTAAAATGACAGACGGTCTAAATGTTTTTCAGATGGAATGCGAATAATTTTGGTCTTTTGATCTTTAATACTGAAACGAAAACAAAAAGAAAAAGTAAGGAAAACCGTACGAGATAACCAATCAAAAACAACCAACCTATAAAAGAAAAAATATAAATAAATAAATAAAATAAATTGAAAAAAATATATATATATACATAAATAAATAAAAAAATATATATGAAAAATAAATTTAAAAAATAAATAAAAATAAAAGGAAAAAATGATTAACTTACATTATCCGCTTAGAGATTTCAGAAACCTCTAAAACAG
>NW_022733503.1:0-1145 GCF_011630105.1 Anneissia japonica | reverse complement strand
ATAAGCGCAAAAATAATTATATAATAAATCAACAGTGGCAGATCCAGGAATTCGAAAGAGAGGTTAACCAGGGAGGGACTTTCACAGACCGAGGAACCACCCACCTCAGCCCCACCATGGTTGGGGCTGAGGCTGAATAGTCATAATCACGAAAAATTGACATGAAAAACCAGATCACATCCTGCACACAAACACAAACAGCACACAAACACAAACAGCAGTCACTAAGACATACATTAGGAGCCGACTCGATGGAGTTTAATGTCATACCCAGGGAAGGGCACAGATCTGTTTTGAAAGGTGGAGGGGGAGGGCATTTTGTGAGTTGACACACAAATTTGAGGAAATAATACATCTTGATGGCTAGAAATGACACTTTTAGTAAAATTCATCATCATCACATCACCATTAGTCAAAATGAAGTGCCAAAAAATATTATCATGATCTTTCATCAGGGATTTTGACAACCATAGAGATCTTATTAGTGTGTGTGTGAAAACAAAGCTTAAAAACATTGTCTTTGAGCATGTACTTTACATAGGCCTACTTCAAAAACGTGATTTCACAACCACCTCAGCCCCACCATGCCTGGGGCTGAGGTGAGAAAATTTGAGGAAATAGTACCTCTCGAGATGGCCGAAAATGACACTTTTATATAGTAAAATTCATCATCATCACATTACCATTATAGTCAAAATGAAATGCCAACAAATTTCTCATGATCTTTTATCTGGAATCTACTTAATATCCAGGACAACTTAGGCCTAATTATAGCTTACTAAGCTTTAGCTGTATATACTATAGTATGATCAACAAATCACAACTTTCGCATTTAGAACAATTTTCTTCACTTTTTATTGCTATTAATATTATTATCAATTATTACTATCGTCATCATCATCATTGTTATTATTATTATTACTATTAGTAGTAGTATTATTAAACAAACATTAAAAGAAACTTGAACAAACATTTAAAGAAACTTGCAAAAGGATAAAAACGAAATTGAACCACAGTATCGCATTTCTATCTTAAAAGACCTGGCCTGAGATTTATGGATTTAAGATTTTTTTTAATCATGCTTAGGCCTATGTGTTCTATTATGCCTATGTATAACTTGTACTGATGCATATTTACATGTTTAG
>NW_022733502.1:0-815 GCF_011630105.1 Anneissia japonica | reverse complement strand
ATAATTTGCAATGTCTTATGCGCTTACAAAGATGAAAATTAGCATAATGTATTAATGTTGATAACAAAATTATTTTATCTGGTACCAATCTAATTATTTTATCTGGTACCAATCTAAGCTCTTCTTTCCTTAGATATTAGATGTGCTTGCAAAGCAAGCCACATTTTCACACTGAAGGATGTGAACGACATCAGTAATTTTATGTCAATTCCAAGAATTTTCAATTAACCCCCCCACCCCCTAATGAAAAATACTTTTCTACGCCATTGTGTGGGCCCCCAGTTACGAGCCCGAAGCGCGAGAAAGATTGCGCGGAAGGCGCACGCAATTTTTTTGAGGGGCCCTGTCAATCTGGAGGGGCCCATTATTAGGGGACCCATGCCCTCATTGAGGGCCCATGATACTCACATGATACTCATGCTCACAGTTTTTGTCGAAATTGGGCGATTTTTCGACTCTGTAATTTTCCGGTTATATTTTATCCCTGGCACATACGGATCACCGAAACATTATCCATGTTTGCAGATGCAACATAAAACCTAGTTTTAAAATCAAAATAATATTAATTCATACGATATATAATTAATTCATTATAGGCTTAATTCTGGCATAACTTATAAAATAATGTGGTCAATTAATGAATAACTTTTGTTAACTCCTTTAAAATGATTAGTATAATTAGAAAATGATTAGTTTAGCAATATTTCTGCCGCGTAATAATACGCATTCATTTCTAAAAATAGCACTGATGTAACTATTGCTATCTATAAAAGAATTGCATCTTCTGCAAAGGATATTCATTAATTGACCACATA
>NW_022733501.1:0-531 GCF_011630105.1 Anneissia japonica | reverse complement strand
CATCGTCAAGTTAGTACTTTTTGGAGAGAAATAGGCCTACTACAAAAAGATTATAGATTTACTTTTAAAAAAAATCATTATAAATAATTTTTACTCACGTGTCTTCCAAATGAGGGTTAAGCGGATGTGTTTCTTTAGCTTCTTCACCTGCATCCATTTTTGAATATTTGTTTGATGTTCGTTTTTTTGAAATTGTTATAAAGTACTAGCTCTATAAAATCCCTGTAAGTAATTGGCTCGCTCCAGTCCTAATGTTGTTATCGGCACAATAAGCGACTAATGTATATCCTTCAATCAAATAAAAACCCGTCACATCCGCCTTTATAGCTTATAGTCGTCGCTTCCTGTTTCATTATTTACAACTAAAGCGCTTTCTTTCGGACTTTCCTCTATGCTTACGACAATGCTATAAAACTGCTGAATTTATTGGATGAATGTGTACGGAAGAATAACCAAGCCTGGATTTAGGTAACGTACTAAAAAAAATGCTGTCTTTTCCGTCGGCTTAAAGTCAAGATGAAAAACTAATTT
>NW_022733500.1:0-968 GCF_011630105.1 Anneissia japonica | reverse complement strand
TAAATTCAGCTTTAGCACCTCTAGGCTTAGCTTTGTATTTCACCTCAGAGCATGTATGAGTATCATCTCCGCTCATAGACTTGGCCTCTTTCATCGCAGTTTCACACTGCCTTGCTAGTTTAATGGCCTTGTCCAGCTTGACATCGGTTTCTGTAAGTAATCTAGTTCGTATTTTGGAACTATTAGTCTTCTCTACAAGTTGATCTCGTAGCATTTCGTCCTCAAACGTACCAAATTCGCATCCTGAAGCCAGTTCGCGGAGCGCTGCAATGTAATTGTCGACTGATTCGTGCGGGAGCTGTGCACGCTGACGAAATCTATATCTCTCAGCCACCACACTAACCTTTGGTGCAAAATGACTCTGCAATGTTGTCATTGCCTTTGTAAGCATATCGTCACCTGCTTCTCCTAGTTCTGGTAACGTGTAAAAAATTCGTTGGCCTTCCGGACCTAGCGAGTGTAAAAGTATAGCTCTTCTACGCTCCGGCGATTCCTTCACTGTATTCGAAGCGAGTAGGTAATTCTCGAATAATCGCCTCCACTGCAACCACGGTATGACAGGGTCTCCCGGCGTAGTCAGAAACTGCACGGGTGCCTCGATTTGTGTGCTTGTCATTGTAATGACTTGTAGCAAAATTTAGAACTTGTAAATGTAGGAATAATAACACACACAATCAATAATTTTCCTCGTCGCCAAATATGGTGTTGAGTCCTTGTAAACTCGCAATAAAGACAATATAATACAACAGTATAACTCATAGAACAGAATTTAATTCTTTCCTCGTGGTTCTCTCCCTGTGGCAACTCCTGCCCTCAACGTCGGTATTGTCACACAGGACAACAGTAAGAACACCACACACGTCTTGCGTGTGTGCTCTTCGTGTACTCTTTCTATTTGATGCATAATTTTTTTTTCAGGGCGGCCACATAAGATCGTCCAGCAGTCTACTAATTCGAAAAAAAATTTC
>NW_022733499.1:0-543 GCF_011630105.1 Anneissia japonica | reverse complement strand
TTCCGACGACAAAGCTGGCCTGCCTGCCTAGGTCCTAGGCCAACCAATAATAATTAACAAAATGTTTTTTTTTTTAAAATATAGGCCTATGGCCTACGTCCTACTGTACTTACTTTGATGTCGTCGGGGTATAATTCTGTCTCTAAATGCAGCATGACTAGGAAAAATCAAAATTCAAGATTGGGTCTAAAAAATCCCAAGATTACCCAAGATTCGCAAAATATTAGTATATATACATAAACTTCATTTAAAAGTCCTTCATTTTAAAGCTTTTTTTTAATTTTGTACTGTATAAGCCTTAACGAAGTGTCTAGATTTTCGAGATCAGAAACTAGTTCGCTTTGGGCCATACTATTCGAAGGCCTACTCTGTGCGTCCGTGGAAAATCCTTTTTGGTGACTAAAACGTGATATCCTTTCCTCTGGCATTGTATGTTAGGCCAAGAGTTTGAAGTTTGTGCGCAATTTCACCCATTCGTTATTAACAAAGTCAGTACTACACATTATGCCTATGGCCTTATTATATAAAAGGGCGTAATCGATC
>NW_022733498.1:0-554 GCF_011630105.1 Anneissia japonica | reverse complement strand
TATGTATATGTATATATATGAATATATATATATGTATATGTAAGTCGTTGAAACAAAAAATTATGACAACAAGGCATGTAGACTGTAGAACACTTCATTTATTTTCGAAAGAAATTTTCGGCCAGTCCTCTGGCCTTCATCAGCTTTACTGAATGTACATAGGCCATATATGTATATGTATATATATAGGTCTATGTATATATAGGTCTATGTATATATATATATGTATAGGCCTATGTATATATGTATATGTATGTGTAATGTGTGTGTGTATATCTATATATTTGTGTGTATATAGATATATATATGTGTGTATATGTGTATATAAATATGTATGTATATATATGTATATATGTATATGTATATATATATATATATGTATATATATGTATATATATACATATGTTTTTTTATATAATATAATTATATATACAATATATATGTATATATATTATATATAATTTAAACGTAATATAAGAGGAAAATCTTATCATAATGAAAAAAGAAACTTTGCGTCCAACAGGTTTGGGTCCTGGTGGAGGCGAAGTTTCTTT
>NW_022733497.1:0-580 GCF_011630105.1 Anneissia japonica | reverse complement strand
TCATCTTATCAACTTTCTTAAATTAAGTTTTGAGAAAAATGCTTTTATTTTCAGCAGGTTTCTATAAACAAAAACAAAAATTAATTATAGTGAAAGAAGAAATTTGTGACCCAAGCTCACAAAAGGGCTGTAAACTCGTCCTCAGGCCAAAATGAGTTTTTGTTATAATGGCATAAAACATATCATTTACTTTAAAATTACAGTTAAATGAACTCAATCGGGTGTCTGGAAGCAAAGTTATGACCGTTAATAATTGTCATCTTATCAACTTTCTTAAATTAAGTTTTGAGAAAAATGCTTTTATTTTCAGCAGGTTTCTATTCATTTTTCACTAGCTCCCATCTGAAAATGGCTAAATTTTACCTCTTACAGTTGGAATTTTAAACTCAATCTTCAGGAATAGTAAGATTAAAAGTTATACTTAATTTATTACACAAAAACCCAATTCACACAAAATTCAAGTTCTACGTCCTATTCTGGCTATGGAGGCTTGTTTCTCAACACAGTGCGGTGCAAGTTTATAGCCCTTTTGTGAGCTTGGGTCACATTTGTGGTACAAGTTATTGATATGACTGGAACT
>NW_022733496.1:0-802 GCF_011630105.1 Anneissia japonica | reverse complement strand
ATCTATATACGATTTTACCGTGACGTAACTGGCGAAAAAAGTAACAAAAGATCGTGTAAATAGCGCCGCGTAGGCCTGGGTATCCGCCGCGTACGATCTTTGCGTGCATGCTGTAACCATGGTTGTAACTTGTTTGTTGACAATCGCTGATGCATATCAAGTCATAGGCCTGTCACGCCAAAATTGGTCCGGGGGACCGATTTTAGCCGCTAAAATTTGTCCGGGCCTCCTTGGATAATATTGGTCCGGCCTGGACAAATTTTGGCTTAGCCTAAATCGATCCGCCTACACCTATACGAGTTCGTACACAACCAATTACAGCACAGTGAGTGCTTACCTATCGGTCCGCATAGATTTTGAGGGAAAAATCTTTTGGTGGGAAATTAGAAATTGAACGACCAAGGTGATGGGTGAAGTCCAATCTTGAGCCTATTTTGCATACATCGCCGCATATAAGGCTACAGCAGCTGTATGCGAAGGTATTCATTTGATAGCAGAGGCTCGGTTTGGTTAGTAGAGTACAAGAAGAAAAAGAAATAATTGGTCGCCAAATACGCCTCAGAGGTTATTTTCGGTCGTCCAGAGAGTACAGGAAAGTACTGCTGTGGGAAACATTAACTGGATATATGGACATATAAAATACACTATTTATTAATACTACTGCTCACTCGTAAAACTCAATACTAACTACACTACTCTGCCAGCACACATACCTACGAAAGCCTATTCGTGCCACATAAGTATATAAAATCATCAAAATGTAATCCGAAATTTCGGATTAGTAATCCGAAATAACGGATTA
>NW_022733495.1:0-553 GCF_011630105.1 Anneissia japonica | reverse complement strand
GTATATTGTGTTTGGGATTGTAGACATAAACGAATGTACGAATGGTGATAGCAACTGTGACAATACTATCGGAGAGTGTACAAATACGAATGGTAGCTACACGTGCGACTGTCCATCAGGTTATGAGCTACAAAACGACCTTAGGACTTGTCAAGGTTTGTCTGGAAATATATATATATAGTCAATATAAAATTCTTACAATTAGTTAACTCCTTTAAGACTATCTAATTTTCTATTTAATTTTATCTTTCAAGCAATTATTTTTTTCATTTTGTAACTGATTGTTAATTTAGTTCTAAGGACCTCAAAGCAAAACAAGTACATTGTTACCTGATTGTTTCATCCTGATATAATATTAATGCTATAATAATATCGTGACATCAGACACGTTAAAAGAATGAAAGGAACTCATATTCTACCTGCGTTTGAATCACTACAACACCTTGGTGATGTGGTTATGACATTTGCCATGTATGCGCGAAATCCTGGGTTCGAATCTTGGTGTAGGCTGAGCTTTTTCTCTACTTATCGGATTCCTTAATTTTTGTTACCT
>NW_022733494.1:0-1657 GCF_011630105.1 Anneissia japonica | reverse complement strand
AACAATGTAAGAGTAACTATGGAGACTCAAAAGAATTCGAATCATAGTAACAGTAACAGAAATTGCAAATAGGCCTATTTAAATTTTTAAAATGCTAAATAAATAAATAAATTAAATAAGTCTTAGTGCATTTTTGGGGAAAATAAGGAGTGGGTGAGTACTATGGTACAGTAGGGGAAACTACCAGGAGTCTCAACACTCACTTTAGTATTCACCAATTAGAACCAAGTGTAAACTAAGGATGTAACAACGCTATTCCTGAAAATAACGTAACGGTAACGGTTTCCAAAAGGGTCTTACTTTGACAGTATTTTATATACAACATTTTTTATTATGAAAAAATTGCTAGAATCCTTTAGGATCTAGGAGGATGGGCTGTGATGGCACAATTCCGAGATTACTTTACCGCCCACAACTTGGGCATTGCCATATGGTTTAACAGCAGATATTCATGAAATTACCCTGATACAATTTACGAAATATATTTGCATAACCTAGAGAGCAGTTGACTATACCATAGAGAAAATAGAACTATGTCTATACACAATAACTCCGAGAAATGAAAACTCTCCTCGGACAAAATTCGGTTATTTCCTAGGTTTTGAGGCCAGAATGCATGATCACGCACATGAAAGTAATGTATCTAGTTCAGGTTCTATTAGCCATTACACCGTAGGGCCTATATAAAATTAAATAAATAAATATTATTTTGTTGTTCATTTTTTCCTACTCAATTTTTACTTTGATTACAGTGGAAAAAATTAACGTACAGTACAATTAGTTTCTAGATCATTTCTTCAATCCACAAGGATCTATTAAACGGTTAGTTTTTTGCTGTCTTAAAAAATAAAGCGCTATTATAAATATAATTATAGAAGCTATTTATAATTCATAGAAAGTATGAATCCATCAAAGAATACGTTATATTAATTGTAGGTTTGCACGTCAGTGGCGGATCCAGGAATTTCAAACAGAGGGCCCCAAGGAGGGACTATCACAAATGGAGGGTCTATACCACCTCAGGCCCACCGTTGTCCAGATTAAAGACAAGAAAAGTAAGCTTGGGGTGGAAGTAGATGATTTGGAAGAAGATTCCTGGGGGCCCAGGTACCTGTACCAAAATATTTTTTTAAAAACGGCGTCGGACCGTCATGACGGCGCTACGTGAGTTAAGGCGTTAATATAAGGACTATAAATAAAGTAAACAGAACGGCGTCATTGGTATTAATATAATGGTCGACAGTCGACATTTCCAAAACGCATTGCAGTTAAAATCTGAATTACAACAAATGTTTACAATTTTCACATACAAAATTACAAATAGGCCTATATAAAGTATTTAAATACTAAAGTTCAACAAGATAAAGAAAAAAGTTATAAATGCTACTAATAAATTTGAACAATTGACACCAATAAACATTAATTGAATTTATAAATCAATTGATTAAAACACATTCTCATCCAGGGCCCCACTGAATGTGCGTTACAATATGCTGTTTAGCAACAACAAGAGGCCCTTCTTCTCCGACTTGGCTTGGAATCAAATATATATTAGGCCTACATTGAACCGTAGACATTCAATGAGATTCTTGGGCATGCAATCGATACATTTTTGTGCAAATGGACAGGTGTCCAGGTGGGCCAATTTGCCTGCCTG
>NW_022733493.1:0-751 GCF_011630105.1 Anneissia japonica | reverse complement strand
CCTGCAGCCGCGGACGGTGATTTACCGCGACACCCCGGATGATATATCGAAGCGAGGAGCGTTCTAGGTGGACGACAGGGGTACGTTCGGAGTGGTCAAGTCCGTGGAATCAGACGTGCGCGTGGTGGAGAAGAAGACGGAAACCAACAAGACCGTCGAACGAGAGCGGCTCGTTGGCAACAAGGAAGTTCTCGTTCTCGCCTACGTCAACCGGAACGACCGGATGCGTTCGCACGCTCCGCTCCTGCTGCAAGCGACATTCGTCTACGGAGTGGCTCGTTCGATACGAATGACGAACGAAGGGTGCGATCTGCACGTGTTCAGATTTAAATTTCGACTCGTGCCCTGCATCAGGACGCTGAACCTGCACCTTTTGGAGGCTGTGCAATTCTTAAGGAAAACTGGAGTGGTGCACAACGACATCACCACCAAGAACGTCACCTACAACCGGTCGGACGGCCGATTCAGGCTCGTCGATTTCGGTTCGGCCGAGTTGTGCGACAGGAAACCNCGGAATGCGTCTAGAAAGCAGAGACGTCGAAAAATTCGGAGCGGTGGGACGCGTGCGCCCGGGAATGCCGGCTTCGATGTACGTCCCGGCGGACACAGAAATTTACACGATGGACACGAACCCACGACAGTCGGAGATCAGGAGCGTCATGAAGCTCGCATCCGTCGCCTTCAGTGACGTCAGCCACGTCATGACCAACAGGCACGTGAAGACCCTGTCGTGGAGGTCGGACCTGTACTC
>NW_022733492.1:0-519 GCF_011630105.1 Anneissia japonica | reverse complement strand
CATTAAGTGATTTATTCCATTTTAGAGACAGGTTACCATTGTATGAAGTATCATGAAACGATTTTAACCAAATACCTCTTATATACACTGGTGCTCTGCCAATTCTACTTTAGTTACAGCTGGAAATATTTTGTTAGATAAAAGTGTTTTTAATAAATTTATGCTGTCAATAAATAATGATAATGGTGAACAAGGACAGGAAGTTGCACTTACTTAATGAATAAAGAAATTACCCATGCCTGTTGTTTAGACTACATCTTATGCAGCTTATATATAGAGTGTGCAGATGCTTGCAATTTCGCATATAAAATAAATGTTGGCTCAAAAATAATTAAGGTGTAATGCTGTGTGTTGGGGCACATAACATACGTTATAAAATTATTTTTAATCAATCAATATTAACAACCAAATGAAATTTTTTTCAACTTCGAACATGTTACCCAAATATATATACACACCCTCTCCCACACACACACACAAATAGATATATATATATGTGTGTATATGTATGTGTGTATA
>NW_022733491.1:0-890 GCF_011630105.1 Anneissia japonica | reverse complement strand
GGCATCATACCTCTAGACCACCGAGCTTGCACCTGATGGCCAGGGCTGAATTCGAGCCCAAGTAGGCCTAAGTAGGCCTATTCAGTAGGCCTACATTTCACGGCGGGTTGGACAAAATTCCACCTATACATGTTCTATTGATGTTATCAATATTATAATATATCATAGATTCATGAAATGCCTAATAGGCCCTAAACGATAACATATAGGCTTATATAACTTGACCATAGTTTGTTCTCAATATTCTTGAATTTTTTAAACTAAATATTTTTTAGATATTTCTGAAATGCCGTATCTGTTTAAAAATATCTCAGAATGTAGAGTAGACCCCACTAAAGGCTCAGTGTCTCTAGGTCCGATCAGGTGTATTTTTACCAATTTTACCTAGGGCCCGGCAGTTATCTATGCCATAGTTACCAACCGTCACGCATCGTGAGGGACAGTCCCGCGTTAAGTTTCAAAGTGATTTTGGATGAAACACGCATTTTGCAGAAGCACATGCTAGATCATAAATGTGTCATGCATTTAGCACTTATTATCACAAATTCAGGGGAAAACGTATTTAAAATTAGAAGAAATTGGTTTTATCAAAAATATAAAAACGGTCATACAGTAGCTTGAGTCATTAGAGAGCTTTCATTATCTCGTTCGAGAATCAATTCACAGATAAAGTTTCTCCTTTCTGACCAAAACAACCCAGCCAACCACGCACTTGTAGAATCTGTCACGAGCAGTCTTGCGAGTTACAACCAACCGTTGATTATGTGACTGGAACCCGAACTTTTGCAGGGGTTACATAATAAGCAGTATACCGTATATATACTTGCGTATGTCCTATAAGGTGACCCGTGGGACGACCCCGAGTTTAGGAGATTTTTGGTTGATATTTG
>NW_022733490.1:0-702 GCF_011630105.1 Anneissia japonica | reverse complement strand
ACAAAACACCAATCTATCGTATTATTATATAAAAAATACCGTAAAAATACAATCACACGGTAGTGTCCCTTATTTTTACAGTAAATTTAATTACGGTAAACGTAAAATTACTGACATTTTTTACAGTGTATCAGCTATTTCTAAAGCCTCAACCCGTCCCCGACAATCCCTTCTAGATTATAAACCCAAAGATGTTACTAATAACCGCATTCCTCTCGTCTTCGACTACCATCCCAATATAAGTTCTCTTACCCGCCAACTTAAAACTGACTATAAAATTCTCAATAAATATAAATCTATTTTCCACCTTTTTGAAGACCTTCCCCTACTAGCCAAAAGACAACCCCCTAATTTGAAATCTATTCTCTCATCCTCTAAACTCCATAAGAATTCCCACTCTTCTGGTAACGTTAAATGTAGTAAACCCAGATGTCAAGTTTGCAATTTCATGTGTACCCCTGACACATTTACTATTCCTAGTAGGCTACTAATATTACTATTAGACCACCTCCACTTACTTGTGATTCTTTTAACGTTATTTACATTTTATTTTGTAACAAATGTCAAATTGGTAATTACATTGGAGAGACTGGCACTAAATCCCGCCTCCGATTTAATAATCACAAAAAAACCATCCGAGACAACTCCACTGGTTTCCCAGTAGCCTGTCACTTCAATCTACCTAACCATAGCATTAATGAC
>NW_022733489.1:0-917 GCF_011630105.1 Anneissia japonica | reverse complement strand
CTAGCAGGTAGGACCTAACTCAACTTGGAACTAGGCCGTTCCACTAGGACATTGCGAAGTGCCTGCCCTTGTTCGTATATCAAACTCGAGTCGAATCAATCCGAGACGGCCCGAGTGGAGTTTGATGCAAATGTTTCGTACGAGAAAAAAATCGCTAACCGGCAGTCGATATTATAACGATACAATGTAAATATACGGCAGTCTGGCATAAATGGTGCAATTTCGTTTCACCAAAATGCTAGTAAATCCTTGCAATTGGTTTACTATTTTAATATTACGATCAAGTGTGTTGTTCAGAAACTACGTATCTGCTTCCAATAAAGTCAATTAGTTTGCATAAATTATTATTATTATGTTATTTTTGACGTAATTGAGTTTTTTTAAGCTTAGTTCACACTAGAGAAAGGCCCACGTAAGCAACGCTACTACGCATGTACGCTAGTCACCGTTGTCGATTTTCAATGTGAAATGTGTTTACCGTAACTTCAACCTATATGTAGCTATTGAACTGCTCGTTAAGCCGTTTTCCACTAGGCGAATTTATTCGCGCGAATCGAAAGCGTCGGTTCATGCACTAGATGTGCGCTTTATAAATCTTTATTATTATTATTATGCACATGCGCATTCACCCTATCGGAGTTTTTGCGAAGGGAAAAAATGCGCAACCAATCAGAGCTCTGGAAGCGAACAGAATAAATTCGCCTAGTGAAAAGCCAGCTTTACACTAGGCGAATTTAGTCGCGCGAATCAAAAGCGTCGGTTCGCTTCCTTGGTTGCGCATTTTTTTGTTTCTGAAGCAAAAAACTCCGATAAAAATGTAAATGCGCATGCACTGACGCTTTCGATTCGTGCGCAGGGTTGCCATTTGGCCTTTTTGACGGCCAGATTCCTCAAATCTGGCCGTATAAAAATTTGCC
>NW_022733488.1:0-648 GCF_011630105.1 Anneissia japonica | reverse complement strand
CCCATATATAGTCATGATGTGCCCATATATAGTCATGATGTGCCCATATATAGTCATGATGTGCCTATATATGGTCATGATGTGATGTCATCATGAGAATATTTTGGCATGTCACATGTTTATAGAAAACAGGAAAAAAAATAGAATTTCAAAGTTGGGCCTGGCTAGATTTCTAACCACTAATAAACATACCTGGATAACTTTCTTGATGAATTCTGAACTGCCAAGGTCTTCATTGAAATACTGGATGATATAGAATGCTGTAGCCAACATGACCAGTGTATGGTGATCACTTGTGATGGTATTGGGACTGTAAAGAAGAAATCATTTCCATGTGCATTATCTTAAAGCTAAATTGACATGTTCTTATACTAGTAGGAATCAAACAGAAACATCCCACCCAAATGAGTGAGTCGAATGGCCGAGCGGTTAGCAGGGACGCTGCAAGCTATAGCCATAATATCGGCGCTGGTTCGAACGGCCCGCTCGCCTATGGTTCTGGTGGTAGAACAAGTCTTCTCGGATAAGGACTATAAACCGTAGGCCCAGTGTATACAATGGCTCGTGTGCACTATAAAGAACACAGTACATCCTTCGAGACGAGTAGGGGGTTACCCCGGTGTACTGGAACAGACAGCCCCTGTGGTG
>NW_022733487.1:0-879 GCF_011630105.1 Anneissia japonica | reverse complement strand
TATTGTCTTTACTTTTGAATTATATATATATATATATATATCTATGTATGTATATATATATATACATACATATATATATATATTTCATTCTAAACCTATTTTAAATGTACAATTTTCACATGTTAATGTTTGTAAAAATGGTATATTTTATAGATTGTCTTCACTTTATAATAATTGTGTTTGTGATAATCTTGAATTTGATATTTTTCATTGTAGTTTTTCTAAGTCTATTACATTCGAGCCTTTAAATAATCTTTATTGTAATAACGTTGGCTTTTTACTTATATTGTGTAAGTTTTTTACTGAATATTTTATATGTCCATCCTGTAATTGGTGTTTACACTGTTGGATGTGCAACCTTCCTTTATTCTTTCACAATTTTGCGTTATTCTTTCATATTTTTCATAGTTTTATACACTCACATATAGTCATTTGTTTTAGGCCTAGTCTAGGCTAGACCTTGGCTATCAGTGCCTATTACTATATTATTTAAATATACAACAATTTTAATAGATAAGATTAATTTAACATGGACATAGTAATTCATACTTAAACAATACATTAAATTTATATATTAATATAATAATGTTAACGAATAAATAACAATAACTAAACTGTGTACATAGTAACATTTTCAATCTTATAATAAATTTTATACAGCCGGTGTTATGTATTGACCTAGGCTACTACGGTTAATGACAGGTACGCTTTCACCATTAAAGGCTTTTTCTATGAATGGAATGACCTGTATGAAACACGAGCTCCTGTAGACCAAACACAGTACCGTTACGATTTTAATCGTGCGGGAAATATCCTCAAGATGCATATACATATACACATACATAGGCCTATATATACATATACATATACCTATATATA
>NW_022733486.1:0-1005 GCF_011630105.1 Anneissia japonica | reverse complement strand
TAAAATGTCTCCCCCATAAATAAGTATGCCATTTTTCTATAGCCCAAACACAAGCAAGTGCTTCGTCATCGATAACATGACCTAATACTTTCATTGAAGGTACCCCGAACTCACATTTGTCATTTAGCGTCATACCACGTTCTTTCAAACGGGTAAGCACTGAAAATAATGTTTTATCATGCGCGGCTTTGTCGCGTCCGTAAATAATAATATCATCGATAAAACATTGTACGTTTGGAATTCCTGCTAATACAGTCGACATCATTTTTTGGAAACATGAAGGGGCTGAAAATAAACCAAAACAAACTGTACGAAATCGGAAAACACCATCATGCGTAATAAATGATGTAAGGTCGCGACTGTCGGAATCTAATTCCAGTTGGTAATAAGCTGATTTAAGGTCGAGCTTAGAAAAGTACAGTATGTCGCGCCATTCATCTCGCTTAACATTTATTCAATTGAAGGAAAGGGAAATTTGTCCTCAATAACAGCTTCATTGGGTTTTCTTAAATCAACACATATGCGGATTTTACCAATCTTTTTCCATGAAACTACAATTGGTGAAACCCACTCTGGCGCTTCAGCGCGTTCAATAATCCCTGCATCTAGAAGACGTAATTCAGCGGACACGGCTTGACGCACAGTCAATGGCAGTCTACGCAGCTTTTGTTGGACTGGCTTAACCCTGTCTCTTATACACATCTAGATGTGTTGAACCCCTTAACCTTACCCAAGGTATCTGAAAACAAACATGAAAATTGTGATTTAACATCAGTACATGTAGACTCAGCATGTGTCTCAAAACATGTCAACGTACTACCATCAATGTTAATTCCAAGGGCTTGGATTAGATCCTTGCCTATTAGGCTACTTCCTTTAGTTACTACATAAAATGTTGCATTTGCACATTTAGATTTAAACTGAACTTTAGCTTTAAAATATCCTACAGTTGTTATCTTATGAGATGTATAGCTAGTTATAGGCATTATACATGGTTCCAATGCA
>NW_022733485.1:0-1120 GCF_011630105.1 Anneissia japonica | reverse complement strand
TAACCATGAAGCCTCCGTGGTCTAATGGTTATGACGCTCGCCTTGACAGCGAGAGGTCGCAGGTTCGAGTCCTGCCAGAGGCATTTTATTACACAATTTCTTTTTTATTTACAAGACTACATTCGTTGAGAGCTATGCTACACGATGTATTATTATGTCCTTTATTCGAACACTGTATTTACATTTCTTTGATGATTTATGTATATATTTAAAATTGTTAATGGCTATCTTGATTTATATATATATATATATATATATATATATATATATATATATTATTCGAACACTGTATTTACCTTTCTTTGATGATTTATGTATATAATTTTACAGTGTTAACGGCTATCTTGATTTATATTTCAGTGTATGCTGCTATATATATATACACATATATACACATACTGTACATATATACATATGTATATATCGTCGCTCACATCACGAACTAACACAATCAAAGTAGATTGTGTTAGTTCGTGAAATCACAGTAGCGCGTCAAAACGAGCGCGTATTGGTTGTCAAGCAATTTTGTATTCTTTACCACACAAAAAGTCCTTAACGACAGCAGCGCGTATTTTGACGCGCTTTTTTGATTTCACGAACTAAACACAATTGAATTTAATTGTGTTAGTTCGTGATGTGAGTGACGATATGTATGTATTTATATATTATGTATGTATGTATATGTATGTATGTATGTATGCATATGTATATATGTGTATATAAATGTATATATATATACATGTGTGTATATATGTGTATATGTATATATATATATATGTATGTATATGTATGTATGTGTATATATGTATATATACATATATGTATATATAAACGTTGTTTCCCTACCAATATTCAGTGGGGATTCCCAAAAATGTAAGGGTTAACCATTGCCTACCTGGTGAAATGGACGGTTCTGAGTCCATATGGCCCCGCAAATAAATACTTGAGATTAGATTCCCCGACATAAAATTGTTGGTGTTCGTAACTCTCTGGTTTTTAATTAATTCATGAAATACCGTAAAGAAGATTTGTTGTTAACCTCACAAGTTATATTTTATTACTCAACAAACTACAGTAGGTCAAGGCCTATCTCTCGATTCGGAGGATCTAGAGTAGAATT
>NW_022733484.1:0-1579 GCF_011630105.1 Anneissia japonica | reverse complement strand
TTGAATACATAATCATATCATTCTAAAATATCATAACAAAATATGGCCTATACATATGTAACGACAGATAAATTCGCCCTTTTGGCGATCTGGTAAATGAAAAAGTTTGCCTACAAGAATGGACAAAAAACACGACATGTAGAGGCTCAACAGGCCGATTGGAATGAAGTTCAGACCAATGGTGGTTAGTACTGGAGCTCCAATTCCCCATCACCGCCTGCTTGTATAAATTTGTTTATATCTCATTAAATTATTAATACAATAAATCTATATAATATATCGAATTGCGCTTGTTACAGTACCAAATGTTTATATACAGCATATTGCAATATACATCCAAGGCAGTGCAGAATTTAGAAAATGACATTGAAATTATTGAGTTTTAAACAATTTTATCAAAGCCAAAGTACAATATTTATATATCTTGGAATAAAAACTTTGCTTATTTGCGTGTGTAAATATATTGGAATATCATGTTAAACTTCTTCTCTAGCTGTCTCTATGTAAACATTCTCTAGCCTATCACACAACGCGTCCTTCACGAACAGAATATCCGCATTCATTTGATACATGCTTTGTGATAGGCCAGATATTTTTTTTTACCATTCGTTTGCTTTAATTTGTGCAAGAAAGTCAATTTTATTTTGTCACTTACATTAGACTGTTAATGCTCAAAAAGCATACGATAATCGCGAACAGGTTTAATACCATCACATCATCTTTGAAAGGCCATATCATTTGTTTTTATGCTATGACCTTTGACATACATAGAGCAGTTGAAACTACAAGAATGCTTATTGAAATATTGTTTCATTGCGTGATGAAACTCTCCACTTGGTGATTTCAACTTGGTTGCTTCATTCACCTATAAGTTTAAAACATTATGCTATTATTATGCATATTTCATGTAATTCACTACAAGTCAATCTTGCCATAAATAATACTAATGGAGAATCATAGCGACATTGTATAAGTTAAATATTCCAACAGGCCTACAACGATATTCACAAATAGGCCTAAGCCATGTTAATGATATAATTCAGAATGTTTCATATCATTATACTTTGTACTTGGTATACTTGGTGTGTTTCCTCGTGAATCTTTCACGGTGGAAATTAACTAGGAGGTCATAATATGGTCAATTATTATCAAATGCTTATTATGCAATGCCATCAACAACATGTACTGTTGTGGTTTCTTTCTTCCTGTACATATGGGGTTATCTGCAATGAGAATAATGTAGTATCTCATTTATTACATTGAATGGGTTTTTAAAAGGTTACGGTAAAATAAAACATACAATTGAAAAACGATGTTTCATTGTTGTGTCTGTAACGCCTGTGTCTGTTATACAATAACAAAACTGTAGTAATCATATCCTTTTGATATTATGACCCCCTTTTTTCGAACATTCCTTCGGCAAATGGACATTTTAAGTTTGGATAGAATTAGATTGAATTCCTGACCAACACCGAAACACGTAGTAACTACGGTACTAGTTTCAAGCAGCCTGTAGCCGATTGTGCGCAATTTCCCACTCTAACCCCGTCCCGGGGGCGTATCCAAAAGGGGGGTCCCC
>NW_022733482.1:0-983 GCF_011630105.1 Anneissia japonica | reverse complement strand
ACAAATCAAACTAAAAGTATCAAGTGAATAACCAAGATAAGTCGTAAGATAAAAGGCCAGCAATTTGTAAATGAGAAGTGATAAATTAATAAACAGTCGGAAGCATTAAAAAGGACTGGCGGTAAAATTGCTTGTGATAAACAACAATGCAAAATAAACAATAATAAGGAAGTCAACTGTAATACTGAGAATCTGAGAGAACAGTAATTAAAATGAGACAAAGGGTCTATATAAAATTGGTGTATAATGGAAATAATAAAAATAGATATAAATCTGATATAAAAAAAATCTGATATAAAAAGTAGTAATGAAATAATAATCACAAATGAGCATCGTCATAATAATCATCCTCATGAAAATAAGTCTAAGTGATAATGAAAATATATAGGATTATGAAACTTAACACACACAAAACTGGTATCAACAAGGATCTTGGCTTCATAAGCGGTTATTCATTCACCAAATAAGATATATTTGTGATCCTATATATTTTCATTATCACTTAGACTTATTTTCATGAGGATGATTATTATGACGATGCTCATTTGTGATTGTTATTTCATTACTACTTTTTATATCAGATTTTTTTTATATCAGATTTATATCTATTTTTATTATTTCCATTATACACCAATTTTATATAGACCCTTTGTCTCATTTTAATTACTGTTCTCTCAGATTCTCAGTATTACAGTTGACTTCCTTATTATTGTTTATTTTGCATTGTTGTTTGTCACAAGCAATTTTACCACCAGTCCTTTTTAATGCTTCCGACTGTTTATTAGTTTATCACTTCTCATTTCCTAATTGCTGGCCTTTTATCTTACGACTTATCTAGGTTATTCACTTGATACTTTTAGTTTGATTTGTTCTGTAATTCTCATTCATACGTGTTAACGCTGAAGAAGGACACAGGTATGTCCGAAATATTCGTTTGCAATAAATTTTATGTCTCTATTATGTCAACGTATGCTATCGCTTCA
>NW_022733481.1:0-534 GCF_011630105.1 Anneissia japonica | reverse complement strand
TAATAATAATTTTAAACCTTTATAATTGTTATCATGATATATTTAATAATGGAGGGTTTTTTGTTAATATTGTAATTGTAAAATTAATAATTTATCTTAATGATGATGTAAGTGTATTTTTAATCATTTGATGTTTTTTATGTGTCTTGGTTTCCATCTTGTACATTTTAAATCTTAAATTATATTTTCAATAAATATATATTGAATTGAATTTGCCATCACTATATTTTACTAATTTCTGATGTCCAATGACCTAATGTCTCCAAAAACTTTTCAACATGGTTATAACCAGTTTTATCATGTATGCTTCTATATTTATTACTCATCAACTTCTCTTCTTATGACAGTCTTATGACCATCACAATTGAACAATGATTCGATTGCTGAAAGTCGATTATTGAACATTGAATAGACATTGATTATACATTGATTATTGAACATTGATTGAACATTGATTGGATTGCTGAAAATTGAATGAACATTAATTATACATTGATTATAGATCATTGTTATTGGATTGGAATTTATAAGTAA
>NW_022733480.1:49486-55329 GCF_011630105.1 Anneissia japonica | reverse complement strand
TGTGCATGTCGGGACATAACAAGCCGGTGTGTTTCTGTTTCAGAATAAACACCAGAAGTGTATTGAAAGGGATACTTTAACGAATAATAATAATCGCCGTTTCCGTCCTGTCATTGTTTGAACGACCCATAAGGCCGAATAAAAATTGTAGTTAGTTTCACGTCCGGGATTTGAAATTACTTTTGGTGAGGGTATTTATTATCCTACATACTAGGCCTAGTGATAAACTGGCTGGTAAATAATGAATCAATTTTCTTTTTAAAGTAAATCTTTGTCATGTATTCAGCCATTACGTTTCCACCTCATCTTAGGCTTCGACAACAAGCTTTCAAATCCCCATTATTTTCATTTTCGAGGAACAATGATCGGTTTTTGTTTCGTTTTTTAAATAGCAAATAATAATTTTTCATGAGGCTCCAGAATTCGATAAGGGCGGTCTGATAAGTTACGACCATGTTCAGAGGTGAAGCGCACTAGTTGGTGTATATGGGTTTTTAAAAAACCGAAGCTGTTCGATTTTTTGCCATTTTAAGTTGTCTTGGCACAACTTAGAACGTACTCCCACCCCAATGATGTTGTGTGACTATAAAATCAGAAGTGTATTGAAAAGGATACTTTGACGAATAATAATAATAATCGCCGTTTCCGTCCTGTTATTGTTTGAACGAACCACAAGGCCGAATAGTTAGCTTCACGTCCGGAATTTTAAATTATTTTTGGTGAGGGTATTTAATAATTGCTATTTAGTATCCTATTATACTAGACCTAGTGGTAAACAGGCTGTTAAATAATACATCTATTTTTTTAATGAATCTTTGTAATGTATTCAGCCATTATCTTTCTGATAGAAGTTACGCCACTGTTTATTTATAGGCCAATATAATTAATTGTTCCCTGGTTATATCACGGTGTTATAATATAGGCCTAGAACTACTGGTCTACATGCTAACATGAAAATAAAACATCGTGCAATTCGGTGTCAGGTTGGTTTTGAAAACCCATCATTAAAACAGAAAGTAAGCACTCAAATTAATCAGGTCAATAGCCATTTCACTCTTTATTACTTACAGCAATCGTTTTGAGGAACAAAAACAAATGATCGGAATTCCCCACTATGTTACAATCATAATAATCCACTACAATCCGTAATAACGAAATAATAATATGTAATAACGAATGAAGAAATCCGTAATAACGAATTAATAATCCGTAAATACAGATTAGTAATTCATAAATACGGAAATACTAATTCGTAAATACGGACTATTAATTACTTACTTTAATTAATTACCGTAGTTATCTGATTGGTTTGCACAATAAACAAGCGGGAGGAGTCAATATTAAAGACTGTTATAAAGTGCAACAGGTAGGCTAAGTCTACTGAATGAAAACATGCCGCCGACTCGTTGTCAGGGTTTAATTCGATTATATTTTCACCTTGGTTTAACTTATAAGAAAATTAAAACTATAATGTATTTATAATACATTTAGGCAAGCAATTCAACAGATCCCTCTGTTGCAAAGAAATCCTTCACCACAAACATGTACAGCAGGTCTAAATCCTCAGCTGAATATAATCCGTAATAACGGATTATTAATCCATAATTACGAATATACTAATTTTTTAAGGATTAATTAATTCATTATTACGGATAGGACCGTATTCGTAATAATTAATTAGTTAATCCGTAATAACGAATTAGTGATTCGTAATTACGAATTACTGAACATATATTGGTGGCACTATGGGATTTCGTAGAATCCTGATTCATACTTTCAAAATGTTGCAACATTGTTTTATTTTAATATTACAGTGGCAATTTACATGACGCAATACGTAGACAACGATGGGATGAATTAAGATGCATGATAAGAGCCCAGCCACTACTCGTAAATGGGAGATCTGTATGTAAACGGCATTGTGTTTTCCATGTTTTTACATCTAGTTAATACTTCGACATCAGTTATTCACCACAGCTTTACACATTGATGATTCAATAATAATTTTGAATATTGGAATATTGAATTATCATTTTCAACAATTTTTACCCTTAATTACAATCAGTTAATCATACTTAAAGTACCTAATGGAACTGTACAGTATTAAAAAGACAAGAATAGACCTAAACGTTGTGAACAAAATGTTTTGACTAAATAGCGGAATGATATTTTTTGTAATCTAAATTATAAACAGATTATGATGACATAATTGATGTCTAAATATTGAATCCGACACGATGGCTTGCATTTCGATACAACTTGGAGTAGGTATTATACTATCGTATCTGAGATTAATCAGTGGACCTTTCGGTTTTTGAAATTCTCTGTTGTGTCAATAGACCTAGTGCTTGTAGGGCCTAATATATTTTATATTGACCTATTAATTTTTGTTTTATATTTTGTTATTGTATTCTTGTTAATACACGCAAATTGGCTTGTCGTGATGTGGTTCATTTGGAAAATTTTTAAGCAGACACCATCGAAATGGATGGGACCTGGCGAAAAGAGAAAAGCTTTGGGATGTTCCCTTACCTATTTTAGGGGTTCCGGGACTCTTCCCCCTTAATTATTTCATACCATGGTTAGTGCTTTCGACTGCTTTCGGGATGGGAAGGAGAGTGCCCATTTAGATGTGCCCTGGATCCGCCACTTTTGGAATAAAAGATTTTTTTTTAATTTTCTAAGGGTGGCATGACGTCATTATATTGGTTAGTGTCGTCCGACTACGCGCCAGAAAGTCTTGTGCTGGAATTTTTAGACGTTGCAACAGAAGAAGCTGTCGACGACGTTAACCCCGTGAGTGGATTGTATCATAAACGTTTTGTGGAGGCTTAATGAAACATTTTACACTGAAAAAGTTAAATGTGAAACACTCCATTTGCGTGCCTATAATATTCTGTTATGCAATAGGCTATAAAGTAAATCAAATAATAATGTAGGCCTATCTCCCTCCGCTTCTCGTCACATAAATTGTTATTATTAGTAAAATGATTTGATATAGTTCTATATGGAATAGGCCTACAGTCGTTGAAGAAATGTATTTGAACCTTTGTTTACTGCAGCGTATGGTCACGGCCTACTCTTAGATTTTACTTTTAGAATAGGCGTAGGCCTACATACCACTGCTTTTATTTTGTGTGGGCCCATTTTATACAGTCAAAACTGTAATATTTCATTTTGTATGTGTTGTTTCTGTAACGTTATTCCTTGTTTGTAGTTTGATGACAGTATTCTACATCTACTGGCTCTTTATGGACGTACAGATGCGCTACATCGTGCTTTGGGAATTTCTAGTACGCGCGTGGATTGGCAAAACCAGGTTTACATTGATATTTATTTATTATTACTGTATTTAATACATTATTATTATTATTATCATTAGGCCTACAATCATTATTACTATAAATATCATCATCATCATCATCATTATTATAATAATCGCTACTATATTATCATCATTATCATAATCGTTATAATAATCGTTATCATCAGTATTATTATTATTATTATTATTATCATTATTATTATTATTATCATTATTATTATTGATATTTATTATTATTATTATTATTATTATTATTATTATTATTATTATTATTATTATTATTATTATTATCATCATCATCATCTATCTGCTGTGTAAACTATGGTTTGTACATCCTTACTTCCATTCTCCCTTAGCGGATACTTTCTATATTCTTCTAAGGTATCATCCATGGAAGTGATTTCATGGAAGTAATGGAAGGATCTTGGAAGCTTCAAGAGAGAGCTGAAAACATTACTCTTCTGTGCTGCATATAACCGATAAAACATTGGCGGATACCGGCGCCATATAAATGTTCTATTCTATTCTATTCTATTTTAATTACATTGTCTAATAAGGATTTAATTAATTACCGTTGTCATTTTTTTGTATTTGTTATAGCTTGGCAATACTCCACTTCACTATTTGGTGTCAGCGAACCACACATTTCTCATTCACCATCATGGTACAAAAGCCCTATTAGACGTCGGAGCGAATAGCCGTATGAAGAACAAGGTATATTTATACATAACTTGATAGACAATGGAATAAAATTCAGTATCAAACAGATGACTTATTTTCGAGTTTCCATTATGAAATATTATGGAATCATTGCTTCCCGGAGAATTATTTTAGGATTCCTAATTCCATCTTATATCACAACGGGTAGCCATGTTTTGCTGTAAATCAGTTCAATTGGTAAATGACTACTGCAGCTGAGAGTTTGTATGAGTGATTAATCTAAATCCTTAACCAATCACAACACATTAACCTGTAGTATTTACATACACTGAAAAAAACCCCACGAAATGAAATCATAACCAAAATATGATATTCATATTGGAATTATAATGAGAGCTCTTCTTTGACTAGAAAAATCCATGTTACGGTCTTACGCCAAACATCTGTAGCATAAAGCAATATAAAATCAGTGTACGAAAATATTTGCACACTGATTTTTTTTACTATATGTTTGCTTGTGGTCCTTAGTGTTAAATACAAATTGAAGTTTAGCCCTCCAAACAATTTTATGCTCAAAGCTACTCCACTAAATTTAGGTGATGTGAAAATTAAGTTGATCTCCTGATTGTATACGGAATTAAAACGCATAAACGATGATAAATTCATTCGACACTACTGACATGTGAACCAATGAATGGCCGATTAGAGCTTGATAAAATGAAACTTCGGTTTAGTCAATGTTGTGAGGTATTACAAGTTTTCACGGGGGTTTGGTAACATGTGATTTGCTTTATATAGCTTCTTTGAAATGTACAGGAAACGTACGGTAAGTTTTAAAATCAACAAACAATTAAAGATATTTTTTGAGTATGAAATCTTACAATCATTCGTAATTATTTCATAAAAAGCATAGGAATTGTTAACGAGTGATCGTACTTTAATACTTCCCGGGTTAAGGTTAAGTCCCCACTTCAGGGACTACCTGCATACAGAGTCGATGAAAATCATACTAGACTAGAATGTTCTATGGAATTTTCCCAGGGCCAATTTTAATTTAAACATTTCATTTGTTGTATATGAAACCCGTCTTCATCGTCTGAATCTGATAAGTCTTATTAATAGATTCATTCATTCATTCATTCATACATACTAACATTTATTTTCTTTCATTGGCATGAGTTACAAAAACAGTATACAATACCATGATAAAAAAAAATGAGAATGATAACATGCAATGAAAGAAGGCTCGGCCCGAAAAGAGAAGTCTTGAGTTGGGCAAGCCTGAAAAAAAAACCATATGAAAACTCGTTGAACAATAATAACAGAATTAATAAATACTAAAAAAGTAACACACACAAAAAAATAATCAATCAATCAATCAATCAATCAATCAATCAATCAATCAATCAATCTTTGATCATAGCGGGACACATCGAGAAATGACCGATACTGTAAATCAAAGGCCTAGTTAATAATTTGAGATCAAGTGTTTTTTAAGCTTTGCGGAAAAAGATTTAGAAGATTTGTGGAAAAAGATTTAGAAGAAACGGAATTTAAGATTGTGGATGGTAAGCTGTTGATGAAAGTGGGACCTGAGTATCTAATATTGTGCTGAAAGTGATTTGTATTATGAATGGGTATATGAACTCTAGTTGATCGGGTACGGTAATTGTGAATAGAGTGATTGAGAATAAATATATCGTTAAACTGAGTTGGAAGAAGAGAATGCGTTGCAGAATACATAAATGAGCCTTCTTGGAATAAATTGATATCTTTGAGTTTCAGTAAGTTTAAGTTTGAGAATAGATGGGATGAATGAGACCGTGGTAGAGAGCCAGATATAATCCTGATAGCCCTT
>NW_022733480.1:43639-49347 GCF_011630105.1 Anneissia japonica | reverse complement strand
ACCTATACATGATGCCAAGGCTCTTGGAAATTTTGGTTTCGAGTTCGTTTACATGGGTTTTCCATGACAAACAACTGTCAATATGAATACCAAGGAATTTGGCGGATTTAACAGAGGGTATTTCGTGGCCATCAATTTGGATCTTATAGGCTGAAGTGTCAATGGTTTTTAGTTTAGAAGGAGTCCCAAACAGGATGAAGCTACACTTTCTTTGATTCAGGGATAATTTGTTTGCAGCAAAATATTGTGAAATGGGAATGAGATTAGAATTAATAGTATCAAATAAAGTTTGGATATTATGATGAGAATAAAAAACGGTAGTATCATCGGCATAAAAGAAAAAATAAAGAATTTTGTATGATAAATAAAGATCGTTAATATATAATAAAAAGAAGAGGTCCAAGTAGGGAACCTTGGGGGACCCCACATGTAATTGATCTGAAATTGGATACCGTATTGAGTTGGAATACTTGGTACATTGTGCACGGTCAGAAAGATAACTTTTATCTGTGCGCGGGTCCACGGATTCCATAGTGGGATAATTTATACAAAATAATGCTGTGGTCAATGGTATCGAAAGCCTTAGAAAGATCGATGAAAATTCGAATGTGTGTTAAGCGAATACACTCATAGCAAAGGCTTCTTATATAACGAAATCAACATATCTATTGAAGGTTATATCTCTCATAATTTGCACTACATTGATCACATTCTCAGAACGTTGCCCCTTATATATTTTAATGCTTTCCCATGGATGTTCAACGAACTACCTCCATCTGTGGAGATTTTTAAAATTCTTAAAAGTCACCTTTCCTTCTGTTTTTTTCTGTGTTTCAATAGCATTAACTCATGTTATTACATTTTAGTCCATCATATAAACACCCTTATTTCAAAAAAGATTAATGTTAAGGTTATTCATAATGTTAAATAAAACAGGAAACAATGCTCCACGTTGCCTAACTCCATAAAAAACGCTAAACTTTCTTGGAATAGTGGATCCCCATTTAACCGGAGATGTTTGTTTACTATCATTTCACGTAAGATCAATAATACTAATGGAATATTCCTCTTGATTAATGTAGCATACAATGTCCAATATTTACCTCGGTCGAAAGCTAAAAACTAAGCCTAAACTGGTCTACCATTCCGTTGGTACGGTAATATACAATGTTAAAAATCAATGGTACTGCTACGGGCACAGTTCTTTTCCCTGGTCATTGGGTCCACATGCTAAGTGCTGCTGCTGGTAATCAGCGCAGGAGCAGGCAACCCTACCAGGTACTTCTGGGTGGAGAGAAGCAATGCAGATAAAGTGTCTTGCTCAAGGACACAAGCGAAATGCACAGCGAGGGATTGAAACCCCGACCTCGAAGTTGGGAAACCAAACCGTTCCCGCTGCGCCAAACCGCTTCCACAATGGTCCCAGAATAGAATCTCAATGAACATCCGAATTCACAGAAAGTCCATCAGACAGGCCTAAGTTAAGATTTTGATTCAGATTCAGATATATTTATTCAGATAATATTGAATGATAACAAAAACAAGTATTTGTAAAAACAGTGATGAGGAAAAAAATCAAATAATTATTGACAACCCTTTGTTGTCTATAGACATTATCCGAACATCCATTTTTTTTGTTTAAAAAGGATGATATCATGGGAAACAGATTGAAAAGCTTTGCAAAACCAGTATATATTATGGTGTTACATTGTTTTTTGTTTTTTTTAGTATCAATGGCCTTATACAGTAATAAGACTTGCCAAAGTGGACTCGCAAAAACTATTAGGCACAAAACTACTTTGGTTGGAATGAATTGAAAACTAATGAGACTTGATTGAGCTCAATTCACGAATTTGAGGAATAGCTGGAGCAAAGAAATAGATCTGGAATTGTTGATAGTAGATTTTGAACTTTTTGTGGATTGGCACAACATTGAAGCATTTTCAAGTAGGCCTATCAAATAACCCGATTGATTGAGTTTGTGCAGATATGATCTGCACAAATATCAGGGATATAATGATACATACGTTGCTATTTGAGTCAATTAGTTTGTCAAATCCTCGCTGCCCAACAAGATAGTCAGAAAGATCCTCTTCAAATCATTTAATACAATTTGCTATATTAGTGTCATTTCATATGCCGAGCACATGCATATAATAAAATTGATAATGATCAACAAAAATACGTTTTCGGTAAAACGCTGTAGAATAGATTAGTCCCATGTTTATTTTATCATCAACTTCATTATCAAATTTATTTTATTTGTCATACCTTCATGTTGCAGCCTAACCTATGCAAAATTAAAAAGTTAATGCAGGATCGACAATAACAATAAAACGCCATATTTTATACTTACAAAATCATATTATGATTGTTGATTTCTGTTATATTGTATATTTTTGTAACTAATATATTAATTATTTACATTGATTTACTTCATGTTTTTTATGTGTGTTTTTAAACAGAACTGTCTGACTCCTGTGGAAGAGTACGATCGGAACGAGTGTAGGAAGTATGATGATATTATTAAAAAATACGAGATCTTGCAACTTCTACAAAGTGAGCAATTCTGCAACCATATTATTGTGAATCACACTCTCTAGAACTGTTATTAACTGGTTATTCAATAAATAAGATACTGTACTATTATTATTATAGGCGCGCACACAGTGGTTACCATCAGTTTAGCTGACTGAGCTAAGCCGCTCTCTTATTAAATAATCATATGTAGACATAATGCCATTCAGCATGACCCACAATTAGTGTAGGAGTTTGTTTACTTAATTGTATCTCCTCATTTCATTTCATAATTTACTTATTACGCCTCAAAAACGATCCTGTGACTAGGCCTACTAAAGAAGCTTCTATCGGCGGAGCCAGAAGTCCAAACTCAGTCTAAAGCCGGGTACTCACTGCGTCCTACGACCGTCACACGACGAATCTATGAGCGCCAACGATACGACGCCATCTGCTGATTGTCGGCAGTGGCGGCGCAAGCGCGGGGCCGAGGAGGGGGATTCCCCCCCCCCCCCCCCCCCCCCCCCCAGAAAAAGGAGAAAAACCACAATTCGTAGGGGAGAAAAAAAATTATATATATTTTCTACTTAATTAGTAGACCATCTATCAATAAAATTGATTAAATAAGCCTCTGAAACCCCTAAATTGTCATTTTTTCAGGAGTTTTGCCCCTGTATCCTTTTCAACACATTTTAGCGACACCCGACCACGCCCACTTCGGGCCACGCCAGCATATTTTCCCCTAAAGATTTACATTGCCCCTTACTCATCCCCCTCCCAGATTTCAGACTCTAGCGCCGCCACTGATAGTCGGTGGCAGTCTAAACGGATCGTCATTAAAGAGGATCCGTTTGCGTGCGTGTCGTCGCGTCGCGCTCTTCATAGAACCGCGTTGGCTTACGACCGTCGGGCCGTTTTGCCGTTTGAGTAACTGCAAGAAGGTCTTGTCTTGCTATCTTTATCAACTCTTCTAAAGTGCTTGAATGTAGTACACTTAGAACCTTCTAAATTGATGCATTATTTTACACATATTTTGGTATAAGAAAATTATACTAAATTATTTATGAAAACATAAAAAGCGGAGATAACTTTACACCATTAAAGTGTACTGTGTACACAATGTTAAAGGCACAGTTGCAATATAGATGTAGGCCTATACACAAAATAACAATGTAAATATACATAATCCTGATACGAATTGATATGTACGAATACTTCTCTTATGTATATCTTCATACTTTTTTGTTTAAACAATATCATATATTGCCAGTGACGCATGTAAGTTATATCGTGTTAGCTGTAACTATTTTACCACCATTAAAGCTTTGTTCTGTTATTTTGCATATTCAGTTGTTCCGTCTTTTGTTCATTATTTAAAAAAAAAAATAATAGTAAATGTTTTCTCTTTTAGGTGACGTAGTTCCTGGAATAATTCTTTCAGGAGGTGCAGAAGCTGTAAAGGTTTTTAATGAAGAGTTAGAAACGGGAGAAATCACAGTAAACCATGCACGATTAATGATGACTGGTAAAAATGGTGTGGGGAAGTCGTGTCTCGTTAACACACTTCTTGATAAACGGTAAGTTTTTGATGTAAGCCTGTATCTCTCTTTAATTGTGTTTTCTAATTATTTCCTGAATTTATCTCCTTTTTAATTCATGTAGGCCTATTATTTTTATCAGTGTTTAGAGTAATTGGGAATCGTGTCGAAAATGTATCAGTTGATTGTTAAAAATAATGTATTCTGTTTTACAAATCTTTGTTTCACTTCAAGATTATTGTTAGTTTGTTATTTTTGTTTAATTAATTAATTAATTAATTTTTTTTTTTTACAGATTTAATGAGGAGGAACAATCAACCGACGGCATAGTATTGACCACTGCTTTTCAAACCACGGACAATGAGTGTAGTAAATGGAAAGAGCAGAATGTGGATGGTATGACTACATACTTTGTTATGTCTTACATTGATTTTCGCGCCGCACCTTTAGGCAGTAACGATCAAGAGGAAATAGTAATTAAGAAAATGTAGGTAGCGGTAGCTTTTACTACGAAGAAATAGGAATTCCAAACTAAGCAGTGCGCATGCGCAGTTACCAAATCTCGTCCGTAAATTATTTATTAAAAAAACACAGTGACCATGCGCTTGGAAATGCTAGACAGCCAGTAAGCATGTGCATTGAAAAAGTGACGTTAAATAGCCATGTCGAGCATTTAATAGCCATTACCAAAAAGAGGTCTCAGGAACCAAATAGCGGCTGCGAAGACGTCTTAAGAACCAAATAGCGGCTGCGAAGAGGGTATGATTACTAACAAATCGTCTTAGGAACCAAACAGCGGCTGCGAAGAGGGTATGAAATAAAAACGGGAAAACTATATACAATATAATAAGAACTCGAGAGGGTCGAAATCCTCTATTTTGGCTATCTTGAAGCCAATTCATCATGATTGTGTTCGTCCTAGGTAATTGTAATTAAATTACGCAAAAAAATTAAAATTATTAGGCGCTATCGCCGTCCCTACGTACGTAGACCTATGCATTGACAATCCCATAAAAAATAACCACAGAAGCTGACGACACAACCTAGGGCCTACCACTAGCCAAGTAGTAAAGCCAGGGTATTCCACATTTAATGTCGAAAAATACGGTCGGTTCGTGCGGGTAACGAAAAAAGACAATCAAATCAGTAGTAAAGAATAGAGCGCGTACTAAGACGCGCAACGAAAACGTTCTACGAACCGAATTCGGATTCGGTGTGAATCTACCCAAAGATACTAGAAATACAAGCAGCAATGTATTCGATGTTCGAAATACGCAGAGATGTGTGTGTGTACCATCCAAGATGGCTGCCATAGATTCAGCCAATCAAATTTCCCCTGAGCGCTATCTTTTTCAATTGCGCCCAGAAAGTTTAGTACAGCTAGTTACCCGTATTTTGAAACTCGAGCGTTGCGGTGTATGGGTGTTATGTACACGATTTTAATTATTTTTAATATTTGAATAAGATTCTCTACTTGGCCTCTTTTTGGCTACGACAGTTTAATAATTTGTCATTATCAATACTAATTATCATTAATGAAATAATATTCAGTCAGAGGGCTTATTTATGGTAATAATATGTATACTAAGCCTGAAAGCGGCGCTTTCCTACGGCAGCCATCTTGGATGGTACACATACACAACTCTGCATTGC
>NW_022733480.1:30349-42830 GCF_011630105.1 Anneissia japonica | reverse complement strand
TTGCATGGTTAAAAAGAAGGGCGCCGCCTACGTTGGGCACGACTTCCGCCTCATTTTTACAATTTTATAAGTAGCAGTATAGACGTGCTACTAGATTAAACAATAAATATTTCCTATAAAAAAAACGCCGCAACTTCTGTAGCTTATTCAGTTTTATCAACGTGGTCGAGCCTTGAGTAGGTGACAGCTTAATTAATTACAATCCAGACAAACTCAGCCACAGGAAGAATCTTAGATGACACACACTTTGATACTTCCATTATTCGTTTTATCATTTTATTATTTTAACGTCAATTTTATTTTTAAAATAATATTTAATTCATATACAGTATTATACATATTGCAGTAAATAATTAGGCCTATACTAGAACAATTGATAAGCATAGGGCTATATTTATTGATCTATATGAAAATACAGTTACATATTTATTTATTGAAACAGCTAACTTAAATACGATAACAATATTTACACAGGATAAATTTGGAAGTAGCTGTATACACAAATTGAATAAGCTACAGAAGTTGCGTCGTTTTTTTTATAGGAAATATTTCTTGTTATATATTGTTTTGAAATTAAACGTTTTTTACAGAGTGTGAACGAATTAAGCAGATGTATGAAAATGCATTAGAAAGTAATGTTGCAGAAAAATTAAAAAGGAAAAACAGCGAAACAGATACATCTAATGTGACACCGGCTACAAAATCACAACTACCAGCCACCTCTCTCACAGCAGCACCTGTATCTCAATCTGAGGTAAATACATATTGCAGCGTAGGCCTCTAGAACTACCGGAAGTTAATAATTCCAAATGTCTCCATTGTATTGGTCTGCATATCAGAATCACAGGTTGGGCGGGTTTTTTTCACTGTTTTACCCAATAACGTATAGTGTATAATATTTGTTCAGCATTCACATTTTTTGAGTTATATTATACCATTATGTACTTAAAAGTAAGCTAAGTAAGAGATATTGTTTTATCATTTCAAATGCTAGAGATTATGGCAATACTACATTGAATTGTGCTTCATGTGCGCGCCTAGACAATTAGTGCCAAATTAATTGTCTTAAATACAATTCACAATGGATAATGCTACGGCAAAGCGTTTTGATTACTTTCCCGTTAAGTGCGTGTGTCACTGTTGTAAAAGTGTCGTTTACTTCAAGATACCTCCATGCTTCAAGCGACAATAAGTAAGTTACAATTAAACAATGTAAATTCACAATAAACGTCTGTAAAACGTAGAAGAGTTCAGAAGTCTTGATCGGAGAGAAATTATGAATATCTATGAGAGAGCTGTGGAGAGATTTCAGTACTACAGAATTTCTTACTCAAGGGAAACTGACCACACATGAGGAAATAGATTTTGGTCCTAACAAATTGATGTAGAGAGGTTACATTGTCTGTGTGTCTGGAATTTACATTTGTATTGTCTGAAGTAGAGTGACAGTTAATTTTCACAAATTAATAAGCATTTGAGTACAAAAGATATGAGATTAAGTTCACGTCAGAAGCTAAATAAGAGGGAGAAGATGTAGAGTTTCTAAACGGGCATGATATGGAGCGTGTCACTTCCTCGTTTCTACAAGCTAAAAATACCTCTAGAAGCGAACCTCTGTAGGCCTATGTTCAATTTTTTCTTTCGAATGTGGAAGCAGGTAACTTACTAGTCCATTCTCAATTTAGTCCATTCTCAATTATTGGTAAAACCAATGATTTGTATAAGACTAATCATAACTTGCTGGTTAGCACCGTTTGCAACCCATGAGACGTAAGATTTTAAAGCACTTGAAAAAAATTTACATGATTTATCCATGACAGTGTGCTATCTATTTTGAGACCGAGGTATTTGTGGGCATTTATTGCATTGAGAGGTGGTCATTTAGTTTGTAGGTACGGTTGAGGTATATGCATTACTTTAGTTTTGGATGTGTTAATCTCATGCGATTTGTACTGGACCATTGACCAAGAAAGTCGAGGTCTTCTTAAAATGTTGAAACAAAATGTTGAAACATCTCTACAACTGTTATTAGGTCGATAAATTAAGGCATCGTCTGCAAAGAAAACACATGGTGACTTTTAAAAATGAAAGGTAATTCGTTCACAAAAAGATTGTTTGCCCAGTTCGCCCTGAGGCGATAGTCAGGATGAGAATTAAAAAGTAAAATGTTGACCATTTTTCCAACAATCATAATATACTTACTTTCATTGACTCTTATTTTGAACGTTACCACTAGGACATTGTTTAAATCCACACTAGCCTATATATTACACTTTTACACTGATTGTACTGTAGGCCCTACACATTCCTGTTACATTATGGTCATTTCTATAGAGCATGATAAGGTGCATGACAAACGTTACGTAACCACTACTCATTCGGAGTCGCTCAGCTCAGTCGTACCATGGAGGAAATATATTAATATATTTCCTCCATGGTCGTACCATAGAGAAAATAGTTCTCTATGGTCGTACAGTACATGCGTCTATCTTGGCATTGACACTGTGTGTTTTTAGTATTGTTTTAAAGTATAAACTATCAGACATTCCCATGAACAACAAAACGAATGAAAATTTATTTGGAGTAACTACCGGTATTGTTTTCAGCAACAGTGGCGTATTCAAGATTTAAGAAAGGTGGGAAATTTATGAAAACTACCAATCCATCCACCTCAGCCCACCATGGTTGAGGCTGATGTGAAGGGGGACTTGGTTTTTTTCAACCTCTGAGGACCCCCCTCCCTGGATATGCCACTGCAGCAATATCTTCATTGTCTCTATCTCTCTTTATCGGGCACATCCGGTTAATGGTGGGCAAGTTATAACTTTTTTATGTCTGTTCTCCACAAATCTCTGTTGAGGAATGTACTGCCGCTGTGTGTTTAGATCCTTTTGTAATTGCGCTCTATGTATGTAGTCGGGGCCGTCCTTACTTCCTTTTCCCATGGATTGGTTCCCAAAAGAGAACCCTTTAAATAACTTCATTTCTACTTTTGTAGCAATGTCATGGCCAGCAAATGCTTACCTTCGTGTCCTCAAGGTTCTTGATACAGGGAGAATATCTCCATACAGGTCTTTATTTGTAATATGTTGTTTATCATTGATATTCAAGGCGTGTCAGAGTAATCTTGTACAACAACCACCAAGTCCTCTCTCTCAAGGATATGTTCGTTTATCTTTTTATAGAAATTCCGTAATAAGTAATATCTGTTTTAAAACCCTAGGTCACCTGAGTTTAGAGGATTCCCCCATGCAGTGGCGGATTCAAAAGGGGAATCCAGTCTGTCCGGGCCCTCGTAAATATTTCGAAATTATTTTTAAAGAATGGAGAAAAAAACTAAAAATTATATTAAAATGCTGTGGCGACGTAATCCTTATTTCTTATGTGTCTATCTGAAGGTCCCTCTCTGGGCACCCCCTATTTCGAATTTTTAGATCCGCCACTGCAAGGGCCACCCTATCTGAGCGAAGGTCAGGGAAAATCATGGATCCGCACCTGCCTAGAACACTGCACTGAGGTACTCCAGGCATTTTCTCAGAAGATGCTCCACAAGTGCTGGCCAGTATAAATTAGTCTCTGTTGTCTTTTGTCAGTAGAGTTTGATAAGAAGCCTTCGATTACGTTTACTTTGATTGATACACATGTAATTTCAAAATCACTATCCAATGATATACTATACGTGTAGGGTATAGATATGTAAGTGTATACATACTCCACCACCCTCGAATGGCATCTTTCCTGAATATTACAAAGTTTTCTAGTAGATGAGTAAATCATTATTTGTAAGCCAAGTCACAGTCTCATTACGAGTTGGATAGTAGAGAGCTGTTATATTTTTTAGCCCTCAATACTCTAGTATCAGTATGGGGCTTGGGAGTGGTAAAGCTATTATAAGAGAATAAGGGGTTTACATCTCCCTGCTATAACAAAGTTTAACATCTTTTTCATATTAATATAAATCAAAGACTATTAAGTAACATAGTTATAAACATGCAATATTTTTTTTAAATTTTTGTATACACAGCACGTCATGACGTCGAAACCAACTGGAGCAAAAGGAGGTAGGACTAATTGCTATTAGACATTATTTTAGCTGGACATTTATTTATGTTTTACGTGTTTCCTTATTTTATTCATTATGATTACAAGCCATAATTGTCACGATCACAAAAAGGGTAAAGATAAATAAACTTTAGTATACGTAAATATAACCTTTACACAATTTCGAAGAAAAGATTCCATTCGACAACAATTTCAGTAAGAAGGATGCACATATATTTAACCTAGGGGAAAGACCTGTAATATCGTACACGTTTGATCTATTATACAAACAGATACTATATTATAATTATAATAATAATTATTATTAGAGTATTATTAACATCGTCATCATCGCAATCATCATCATTATTGTTTTAAATTATTAACGTTATTATTGTTGTTTAGGTTGTCATTTACCGTCATCATCATCTACTGGTCAAAATGCATTATTACCATCTTGCATCAATATAGTCAGTAATAATAAATATTCCTATAATTGTACAGTATTTCGCCAATCAGTATTTGACTTCAAATTGCATTTCATTTTGTTTTTATATATAGTATTATTATAATCTAACATTAAATATTCTGTAATAATAAATCATAGGGCCTATTAATTATTTATTAATCGATTTGGTTGCAATGCTTGATTATTATTTAAAAGCTATTTTTTTTATCACATTATTATTATTATTATTATTATTATTATTATTATTATTATTATTATTATTACTATTATTATTATTATTATTATTATTATTATTATTATTATTATTATTATTATTATTATTATTATTATTATTATTATTATTATTATTATTATTATCGCTCAAAAGGAAACGAAACAGGCACAGGGATTACAGGGACTACCATTAGCCCAAGACAAGTATTCACATCGGAAATACAAACAAAAATTTTGAAGAGAATGACTAGGAAGACCTCAGGGACGGTTAGAAACGACGATATCACTTACATTTGGGACTTCGCTGGCCAGCAACTGTATTACATAACCCATCGAGTAAGTATATAAAGCCAAAATATTATTCGAAGGTTTGCATGGCGAAGTAATAATATAATATATTAATGCTTGCGGTACACCACGTAGATAGTTCTGAAAAGAACTGTTGTTTGAAAATGTCTCGAGTACGCTTCGATTGAGTTGCTTCAATCGTCTGCAGATATTACTCTCATGAAAACGATTGAAGCAACTCAATCGAAACGTCGAGATATTCTCGAGACATTCTCACCAACAAAAGTTCTTTTCAGAACTATCTACGTGGTGTACCGAAAGCATTAGTACCGTATGTATTATATAAAGCAATTTAAAGTCAGAAATATCTTCTTTTTTTTCATTAATCAAAATAATAATTATGGAATATCCTTTATTAATTGCAAAGCTTACACTTAAATTCATCTCTTTGAAAATTAATTACGGTAACATTTTTATATTAAATTTTCACTTTTTCGTCCAGATATTTCTAACGAGCGAGGCTGTGTATTTGATTTTGTTTAATTTAATGGAAAGTATGCATGCCAAAGGGAAGTGTAGAGTCTCCAGAATGGTAAATTTATATTTTCTCATTTGTAATTAATTATGTTACGCTTCTCGCTTTATGAAAATAAACTTTTAAATTAATAGACTGTTTAAAAGACGGGCACTCACTGCGCCCAATGATCGTCGGTCGACGCGATACTATGGAGAAACGCAACACGACGACGCGTGCGCAACGGGTCGTTTTTAATGACGATCCATTCAGACTGCCACCGAGAATCAGCAGACAGGTGGTCTGGCACATACAGGAACGGAGTTGGATTCGTCGGGCCGTACGACGCAGTGAGTGCCCGGCTTTAGTCATACTGACATCGTAGGAGCGGTTTGGCGCACCGGTTGTGCTTCTGCTTCTCAACCTTGAGGTTTGAGGTTCAATTTCTCGCTGTGTATTTGCTTGTATCCTTTACCTACGGTTGTCTCCACCCGCCAGGAGTACAAAGAGGTATCTGGTAGGTTCAAGAACAAAATTACAGCTGCAATATTATGGAATTCTCTCCAGGTACCTTAGTATATGTTCCAAATGTGCTTGATACAATGACCAGGGTTAATAATGTTAAGTGCATAGAGGTCTCTACAATGCGATACATACGTCGATTATTCAATTATTATTATTATTATTGTTGTTATTATTTTTATTATTATTATTATTATTATTATTATTATTATTATTATTATTATTATTATTATTATTGTTATCGTTATTATTATTATTATTATTATTATTAATATTATTATTATTATTGTTAATATTATTATTATCAATAATAATGAGAGTGCTCAGCTCATTTATAAATAACATAAAATATAATATTGTAATTGCCATATTTCTTCAGGCAAAAGACATGACGTACAATATGACAAATATACAGATCATAAAATATTGGATGAGGTTGATCTTTACCTATGCCGTTCCAGCTGGGTCACAATGGAAGCCTCGACAGAAAGTCAAGAAACCTCAAATTGTGGTGGTTGGCACCCACAGTGAGAGCCTGTTTGGGACCGATGAAGAAAAGAGGAAACGGGTAACATATACCGATGTCCGGTAGCTATGTTATTATAGTCTGCTAAGATTAATGCTGGCCATTATAATAATTGAATCGAATTTCACAGCCGAAATGATTGGTTAAAACTCATTCATCTTTGTTTATATTATGTTTATATTCTCCGTATTTAGATTGAAGACCAGTATAGTATCATATTCGAAGAAATCAGAGACACGCCATATGAATGCCACGTTTCGAGAAAAATGTACGCCATTGACAACAAGTATACATCGCAAAGTGCTGAGGCATTAAAATCACTTAAACAAGATGTTGGTGAATTACTGAAAGCAATGCCCAAAACGATCCCACTTAAGTGGCTTGAATTTCAATATATGCTGCAGGAGATTGGTAAGAAGTCAGTCCACATGCAATATGCTGAGGTAAATGTATTCAGTATATGCCCACTGTAGGCCTACATAGCAATGTTATGAATATTTTTGGCTCCTATTAACAATAATGTCGACACATTTACACAGTTACCCTGCAGAATGATTCTAAGATCGTAGTTCCGCGTTTATCTTGATTACTACAGCAGGCCGATTGCTAAGGTTAGATTTTCTCTGCCGTAATGTACTGGCGAGTCCTCCTCAATGTACATATTATTTTATATTTCATAGGTTTGCAAAGTTGCCACCAAATGCGGGATCTCCATGAAGAATCTCCTATACGCTCTCAAGTACTTACATGATCTTGGAATCATTTTGTACTTTGAGAAGAACGAACTGCTGAGGCATACAGTGATTACAGACCCAAGGAAGTTGATTATCATCTTCAAGAAAATTATCACAGAAGTAAAACATTATGATGAGGATAAGGTTAGATAATTTCTTTTGGATATAGCGTAAAACCTCGCATAGAAGACCAATTGGCTTAAACTCAAGAAGAAGCCCATCTCGAAAAGAAGCTCGCCTATGTAATTCCAAAGAACGGTAATCTCAAAAAGAAGCCCATCTCGAAAAGAATCCCCTCCTTAGTCTGCAAAAGTATATCGAAAATAAGATCATCTCGAAAAGAAGCCCCCCCCCCTCTTTAATTCCAAAGTACGGTAATTTAAAAAAGAAGCCCATCTCGAAAAGAATCCCCTCCTTAGTTTGCAAAAGTATCTCGAAAAGAAGATCATCGCGAAAGGGGCCCATACTTTGACTTTGATTTCATGATTATGATAGCCTGTCAGTATCAATACATTGGTTAAATAAACAAGTAAGCCCAGTCAAAAACATTTATTCTTTTATATTATATGTTAGTATCAATATTATTATCTTGTAGCATTGTAAATCCCTCACGGTTATAATCTAAATGTTTAATCAACGGGATTCCATGCATGAATTTCATCTAAAGAAGCCATTTAATGGGGGACGTGTATCTTTCGGCATGGTTGTCTAGGTTAAAGCTAAATGCGGCTAAATTAGATTGAAAATTGTTAATATAATTTATAGAAGTTACAAATGTAAACAGGTTTAATAAATTAGGCATATTATTTAGTATTTTATACAAACTATGTTATAAATACGTAATGATGGTTATTTGGTTTATTTGTGCCTGCTTTTGTCATTAAGGAAAACAAATTAAATGAGTGTATGCTCTTACAATATTCACATTTACTTCCAGTGGCCTTCAATGATCAAGCTATGGAATAAACTTGATGATGAAGGTGTACTTGAAGAAGAGTTAGCCAGACATCTCTGGAGAAATGAGCTTAGCGAAGATGAAACTTTGTTTGAGGTCTTCTTAGAATTGATGAAGCAATTTGGACTTCTTTGCGAACAAGTTAAGGTATAATTCTACATTAAAATATGTAGTAATAGGCACCTCCCATTAGGCTAAACAATATATTTTAATAGTAGGTTTAAATTGTTCAGGTACAAAAATACTGTTGCAAAGTCAATGGATTTTACAAACATACATGCATTTCAAAAGTTTAATTTGTTCAAAAAAATATACATATATAAAGAGGCCGTGGTATATAAAAGTGTACAAGATGTACGGTATGCATTAGGACATTAAATTTATATTAGAACCATAATTTATATAAAGTGTGTTTTTACATAAATCAGAAACTCTTGACTTGAGGGACACAAATATATAACAATTCTCATTAAGGTTTTAGAGTTTTTGAAGAAAGAGCTGATAGTGTTGACATCTGGAATGAAGCATGCCGGTTATACGTTATGCGTCATGTGCTGGGCAGGCTTTCAAGACATGCACTTCCACAAACTGGAAGACTGCTTGAAGAACGATTTTATCCGATGCGGAGAAAACTTGGTAATTACAAGTAAACTACAGAGGAAGTTTAAAGATCCAACAGGTACGTTATTAAATCAGCAAAAACCATTGAACATAAACAAAATATTAGCTGATTTAATTGGATTAAGTGATTTGTTGGTGTAAGACACGTAATGTTGTTTTTACCAATTTTATTCATCACAGAATCAGCAAGTTCCAGCAATAAAGAAGAAGCACCAGGTTAGCGTTTTATAAATTATTTTCAAGCCGCAGCCGTGCCGTTTTGTACGAACCCTTGATTGCGTACATGCATGTATTTTGGCAAGATACTTCATATCTTACCACGCCGTGGGTACAAGGGCGCAGATCTGTTTTGAAAGGTGGGAGGGGGACACTTCGTGAGACCACCTTAGCCCCACCATGGTTGGGGCTGAGGTGGGAACATTTGAGGAAATAGTATCTCTAGATGGCCTGAAATGACACTCTTATATATTAAAATTCATCATCATGACATCACCATTACGGTATTTATCATGATCTTTTAACAGCGATTTTCGGCAACCAGAGATTTAAGTAATATATGTGATAGACCATATTAAATAAAACTTAAAAACATTGTCTTTGATGTAAGTACTTTACTATACCTACTTCAAAGCTGTGAGTCCACACCCATTTCAGCCCCACCATGATTGGGTTTGAGGTGTGAAAATTTGAGGAAATAGTACCTCTAGATGGCCGGAAATAACACTCTTATGTAGTAAAATTCGTCATCATCACAGCACCATTGTAGTCAAAAAGAAGCACCAACACATTTCTCATTATTATTTTATCAGCGATTTTCGGCAACCATAGAGACCTAATTAATACGTGTGATGTACCATAGAAAATAAAACTTTAAAATATTGTCTTTGATGTATTTACATTACTTTACCTACTTCAAAGACGCGAGTTCACACCCACCTCAGCACTACTATTGGCTGGGTTTGAAGTGTGAAAGTTTGAGGAAACAGTATCTCAAGCTGGCCGGAAATGACACTCTTATAGTAAAAGTCATCATCATAACATCACTATCTATGATTTTCGGCTATCATAGAGATTAATTGATCTCTGTATTGTACCCTGGACAATATAATTTAATTGTCTTTGATGTATTTACTGTACATACTTCGTGTGCCAAAAATCTTATACTTTTTTTCCTACTTCTCAAATTATAACAAAAGCACGCGCACAGTTATGTATAGTAGGTAATTCAGATGTTATTGATACTGTACCGGTATCTTGCTATAATATAATATGTACAGTACTCTACTAGGCTCCAGCACTCTTTCAGTAAAACCTGCGACATTTAGGCCTATGCAGTTAATTTCAAAAACTTTCAGGCATCATCTTTACTTATGGAATTACATTGCGGTCGAATCGTGGGGGAAGGGACAACTCCCTTAAAATATGTGCCTATGGGTGGGTATAGCCACCATGGAAGAATAAGTTTAGACTAAACGTATTCCTCCATGGTATAATTATGTTGGAAGGATGTTTTGGCATTTATATATGCACAATGTACCTTACTGTAGTACGACTAGATATAGTTGCACGTTGTGTTTTTCCAATTTATTCGTAAAATTTTGTAATAGCGTTTCAAGTGCTTTCATGATTTTTCTGTAACTCTTATTACCTGTAGCCTAGGCCTATGTTTATTGTATCACTCTAATTTTCATTCAGATAGACGTCTTGGTTATTTGGAAGAAAGGGATTTGCTTCTAATCAGTAAAAACATAGGAGAGGAATTTAAGCAGCTGGGTGTCAGACTGGGCTTCAGTTGGAAAACGGTGAAGCAAATATGTTATAATCGCAAACAGTTGTTAGAGTGCACAATGGAGATGCTTACCAAATGGAGGAATCGACAGACCTCCGAGACAAATCAAGTGGAGGCAATGGCTAGAGCTTTGAAAGAACAAGGACTCACAAAACTCGCTAATAAGGTCTTCGGCTCACAAACAGCAGAGTGTCAGCCATCCAGTGTAAAGGCATACGAAGATCATGCTAGGGGAAGACCACTTATAAAGGAAAAAGAACACGATGGTCAGTAATTTATTATTAATTCAGAAATGATCAATAAGCCTAATATTTTAGAAGATATGAACGACACTGTGCTTTATTTCAATAGATATCATACTTGTCACGTTTTTGAATATCGAACTATAACACGTTTTATCGTCATTGCGGACAATCCGCATACGCTATAAAACTAAAAGAAAATGTATGCTTTTGGAGTCCGTACTGAGCCCAACAAAATCCGCAATGAAAATATAAATATATATATATTTTTTGTATTTTTCAAAGCTTTTGACTGGTAAGTGGTCAGCACCAGTGACTTTGAAAGTTTATTCTTGAAACTAATATCAGAATTTAGGCTAAAGTTTCTGGAGAAATATTACCATTATTTGTATTTGTGAATACTAATCTACATTAAGTTAGATTCTGATTGTTACTACAAAAAAACTAATATATTTTATAATAAAAGTTGGAGCCGTATTTGATGCTGACCAGGATGATGAAATGCTTTTGGCAGCTTGCCAAGCATTGACTACAAATGAAATGAGTACAGTAGCACTTTCCCTAGACTAACACAATTTATTGAGACACCTGATAAAGCTGACGAAGGCTTTTGTCTCAATAAATTTCGTTAGTCTCTAGAAGGTGCTATTGTACTTATTTCATTTGTAATATATTTTAAATACCCTCTCTCCTACATTACCTATTAACATCTTTACATGCTTATGGAACTTTGAAATAATCACAATATCATTAAAAACAATTAGTAATTACAGAGTAGTCCTCTAAAATAGATTCTTTATATATATTTTAATCTTCAATTTAGACCTATTTAGTACCAATTGTCCGTATTTGTATAGATCTGTGTCACACATACTGAATAGAGACACTAGGTCACATATCTGTTATTATTGCCAACACGAAACATTTTACTCATGTCTACTTTGTTGAACTTATCTGATATTTAAATATATGTGGGATTGTAATAGTTCGGATACCATGACAGTGACAAATTAATGCTTGTTACTGTTCTTTCAGGTCGTTTGGCTGATATTGACATGTTATTTATTGGCGAAAGGCTCGACAAAGATTGGAAAATCTTTGGCATCTATCTGGGTCTGAAACGATCTGAAATCAATCAGATTGAGTCAGATTATTCACCACCGTTGGTGGACGCCAGTCTTGAGATGTTGGTAAAGTGGCGAGAAAAGCAGGAAGATGAAGTAAATCACCTAGTAAAGATGACTGATGCTTTGAACCAACTTGAAAGAAGCGACATCATTGAAGAATTACAAACCTACTACCGTGAAAAGTATCTTAGCGCAGCGTGACAATATCTTAGCGCAGCGTGAAAGGTTTGGTTCCCAACTTTTAGGTCAGGGCTTCAATCCCTCGCTCTGCATTTCGCTTGTGTCCTTGAGCAAGGCACTTTATCTGCATTGCTTCTCTCCACCCAGGAGTATAAATGGGTGCCTGGTGGGGTTGCCTGCTCCTGCGCTGATTACAGCAGCAACACTTAAGCATGTGGATCCAATGACCAGGGACAGAAGCGCTTCGTATCTGCAAAGAA
>NW_022733480.1:29809-30288 GCF_011630105.1 Anneissia japonica | reverse complement strand
GTGTAATACAATGTAGCTGACGGTTATTTGAATCTGTTCAACTGTGAAGCCTCTGTGGTTTAATGATTATGACACTCGTCTTGCGAGAGGTCGCAGCAGGTTCGAATCCCGTCTAAAGTATTTTATTACACAATGTATTTAGTTACAGGACAAAATTCGTTGCTACACGATGTACCACCTTTATTCGAACATTGTATTTACCTTTCTTTGATGATTTATACAGTATATAATATAATTTAACAGTGTTAACGGCTATCTTGATTATTTCCCATGCTCAGGGGAAACATAAAAGCATAGTTAACAAAGACGAGACAAAACTCAATATGATATTTCAGAAATCAACTTAATATTTTAAAACCTAGAAATACATACATACATATATACATATATATACATATGTCAAAAGTGTTAAAAAATGATGTTTAAGTGTTGAAAACATTTGGTTTAAAAGAAGAAGGTACAGTTTTAAACATTGAGTT
>NW_022733480.1:22554-29783 GCF_011630105.1 Anneissia japonica | reverse complement strand
TACATACACATATATATATATATATATACACACACACACACACACACATATATATATATATATATATATATATTTGTATTAGTATTTTCAAAAATAAAAAAAAAGAATCTTGGGCTCAGGGAAACATAAAAGCACAGACTTAACAAAGACGAGATAAAAGCTTAAATAAAGCTCAATATGATATATCGGAAACCAACTCAATGTTTTAAAACTGTACCTTCTTCTTTTAAACCAAATGTTTTCAACACTTAAACATCATTTTTTTAACACTTTTGACATTTTCTTGATACAAAAATTCCCAAATTCTTCAGATATAATCTACCATTTATTATCATTGAACTTATACATTATATTTCTCTCGATGGCAATATTTTTTTTTCAAATTTAAAATTAAAATTAAGACACTTTAAAGTATTATAATCTACCTACAAAATGTCCTAATCTACTCCACTATCATTTTTTAATGATAATATATATAATAGCAAATCTATGTTAAGAATATTTACCCCCAAAATAATCGATTTGTAATCCAGTATAATTTTAGGTTTTGTTGCCTCAATATTTAAAAACCCGTCCATTGGTTTTACCCTATCACAGTCAAACAAATGATGCCTCTGTGCATATTTCAAAATAAACATACAAACTTTTTCATAATCTTCATACGAAAAAGTCTTGTATTTGTCACAAGGTAATTAAAACCTAGAATATTGTATCTTGGCAACATTTGAATGGCTAAGAATAAATATAATTCCACTCATTTTCATTTATATTTGATTCATCATTGTATGTTGATTGGAAGGTAGTGATTCAATAAATCAATGAATTAATACAGTATTTGATAAATTGTTTTTGTTTTCATTCTTCCATCCTGATATATTTGGAGCCGTTTTCTTGTACAATAATTTCTATTAAACCCTGACTCAGTGTCCTCCTCCATTTGGGTGGAATTTCAGCAATCACACATCTCCATTTAAAGAAACAACTGTTCGTATGCCTCGTACATTATCATTATAAAGATCGCTGACCAATTCCATGAGCAAAAAATAGAGAGACATAAAGACAGGGTTTGCCATTTATTCTAATGTTCCAAATAACATTAACCTCGTCAAGTTTGGTGAATTCAAAGTACGCTACAAACATGCCTTTATGAAATTGTAGAACATTCCTTAATGCACACACCTTGTTTGTTTTCATATTACAATTAAAAATTATACTTCCACCATATGGAAAGTATTTAAAAGACCTTTCCAAGAAGGAGTATTATATTTTATAACAATTTGTTCATTGAATTTGTATAGCTTTTAACATAGAATTAATATCAACCATTTTCAGTCCTCCATGCTCCATGTTACTAACAAGCACTTTTAATGAAACCCTTGCCACCTTTCGACAAAAAAGTACACATTTTTTTTAATTGGAGAGCGTATAAAAGCGGCCGAAGAAATAAAGTGAGAAAGCCCAAACCTTTTAATTAGAGGAATATTACCTGACAGAGTCAACTGTTTAGTTTTCCAAATATTTAAGATTTTATTTAACTCTTAGCAGCTACATAACTTATACGAAAAACACGACTAAATCTATTTCTCTTTTCAAAATCTATTTGTCTCAACCACATTGACTATGGCTTACTTGCATTAAATTTTAAGCCCGAGACACTCCAAACGATTATGCACGGATTGTTCATTTGTAAAGTACATGTTGCATCATCTGCATATAAAAAAAGTATTTCAGAGAATAACATAGAGATATAATATATCTCTATGTTATTCTCTGAAATACTTTTCATATCTGCATCCCTCAGAATTTCACAAGATAAATTGCTAAAATATGAAAATACGGACTCAAAGAATTGTCTTGTCTAACCCCATTGGGAAGTAATTGGAGTTTGTGCCATTATTAACGCAACTGCTAATATTTGTGTACAAGATATAATAATCAGGAGCGGATTTCGGGGGTGGGGGCGGGCCGTCCCACTTTTTGAAAGTTAAGAAAAAAGAAAAAAAAAATAAAGAAAGAAAAATAAATAATTGATCGACCAAAACGCCTATGAGGTTAATTTTGGGCGTCTAGAAAACAAAAATTTGGGGGGCATGCCCCCGGACCCCCTATCTATAGTTCTGGTTTTGGTTAGGTACTTATCAGCGCCCCTAAAAGGAGCAAAGTGAAAAGGGGTGGTGGTAGCTGAGTTATTGGCTTTTGAGATGGCTGATGACAGCATCCTTGAACTTTTTCTTGTCTTGGATTGCAATGATATGCTTGGGGAGTTGCTTCCAACTTTTTGTGAAAGAGGACATGTCCTTCATTTAGCCTTTTATTTAAAATATAATTTAAAAAAAATACCAATTATATTCGAGAATCTCAAGTACCATTTGCAGGGGATTCCATCATTACCCGGAGATTTACTTTTTTACATATTACTGGAGGGCTGAAATGCAAGTTACGATAGCGCATCGTTTTTAGGTCCTGAGTTTAATGGTCCTGAGTTTTAGCATAAATCCAACTCTACTCTTTGTGAGCGCACTATACGACGCGACGCCGTTCGCTGATTGTCGGTGGCAGTCCGAATACCGTACTCGCGCGAATAACGCCCGGGCGCTTAAAATTTTTTTTGCACTTTTTGAGGGGCGCTTATTCAAACGGGGCGCTTATTCGAACGGGGCGCTTAAAAAAACAGAGGGAAAATTGAGGGGCGCTTATGGAAATAGATGAAAATCGATAGGTAAAAACTATCCGTTGTGCGCGTGTCCTGCGTTGCGTTCTTCATGAGTCAAGTCGGCCGCGACGGTCGGGCGCAGTAAGTACTCGGCTTAAAGAATTTCGACAATAAAGATGGAATTCAATCATATTAGATTATTTTCTAGTCTTATTAATGTTAAAAACAGTTTACTGCAAATCAGGTATAGATAATGGAAGTTCTATGGTGCTTTGCAGCGAATCATGTCCTATTATTATCGTGTTGGTAAACATCGCCAATTAGTGGACTCAGACTTGAAGTCCATAAGGATTTTTAACCTTTCTTAAAATGCGAATAAAAAAGGTTGGCAAACACTATTGTAAACAAATATGCCTATCCGATAAACATCCAATGGCCCTTTTTTAATGATGACTTTTCTGTATTCTGCTTTGATTTTCTGAAGGGGGGGGGGGTTATTGACTATAGAGGAAAGTCAATAGTTCATTATGAAACAATGCCTACAAGAAATCGATAACGCTCTATCATAACATCGTTAAGTAACAAAGCCAAAATTTAGAAACCAGTGGGTATATATTACCCCCTTCAACAAACACTTTTCAAGCTCTGCAGAACATTAAATAGCGAAACGTTTATTAGGCCCTGATTATTCAGGGGTAGTCTGAGAAGGATGAAATATATTATTTTGTGCTCTCTGATTTTAGTCGAAATTCAGTCAACAATTTAATGCAGCTATTTTATGCATATTTTCGGAGTTGCTAGACCAAGAAGGGACCTTTACAAAATATAGGCCTTATAACAAATTTTCACCGGTAGCATAATTGAATTCAACCAACTATAAAGCTAATCTGAACGGAACATGGCTTACACTGCGTAAATATTTCCATTCTAAGAAATCGAAAGCCTTTTTGAATTTTAAAAATAACTTGTTTCCTGGTTAAAGAATGTTGTAATCCACTACAGTATATCAGATAGGGTGCAAATCGATTCCACAATGAATCTTTCTTTCTTTAACAAATCCACTTTGATCATTATGAACCAAATTTGGAATAAAGTTGCAGACACTAATGACTCTAGTTTTATGATTGACGTTTAACAGGGAGATAGCCTCCTGTTTTTGTAAAAGAGGACATGCCCTTCATTTAGCCTTTTATTTAAAATATAAACAAAAAAAATTACCATTTATATTCGAGAAGCTTAAGTACCATTCGCAGGGGATTCCATCATTACCCGGAGATTTACTTTTTTACATAATACTGGAGGGCTGAAATGCAAGTTACGATAGCGCATCGTCTTTATATGATGAGATTAAGCTAAAGTTTTATTAACTTTTAATGGTCCTGAGTTTTAACATAAATCAAACTCCACTCTTTGTGAGCGCACTATACGACGCGACGCCGGTCGCTGATTGTCGGTGGCAGTCCGAATACCGTACTCGCGCGAATAAGCGCCCAGGCGCTTAAAATATTTTTTTGCACTTTTTAGGGGCGCTTATTTAAACGGGACGCTTATTCGAAGGGGGCGCTTATGGAAATAGATGAAAATCGAGGGGTTCTTATGAGAACTTATTAAATCCAAGAGGCACATTTTGAATGAAAAACGATTAAATAAGGACATCAGGAAACCGCAAATTACGAATGGTGCTGCGGCTGTCTCTTATACACATCTAGATGTGTATAAGAGACAGGAGTACAGTATTACATAACAGCAGAATAGCAGATGAAATTAGTGGTGGTGGTTAGCTTGTTCGCCATCGGTCGATTGAGAATAGCAGGAAGGCATGATCATTGCAGGTTTTCTTGAAAAATTAGATGAAAATGTGTTAAAGGTGCAAATTGTCGGAAAAGGAGTAATAGGTCTAGGCTATACAGGCCCGTATCCAGCTTTTTGAATGTGGGGGGGGGGGCTGCGTTTTGCGATCGCATCGAGCAACCAGGCTGGGGGCCAGGGGGCCACCCAGGGCCCTGGTCGGGGTCCAGGCCGAAGGGCCCGGAAAAATTTGCTTTCTTACGTCCTAGTAGACTAATTTGAAGGCATTTTATCATGTTAAGATCTCTATATGTCCGTGAACACAGCGATAGGGCCTATCAAAAAATAACCAGTGGAGGACATGGAGAACAAGCAAATTGGTTCCCAAATGAAAAATACTACTGTATAAATTCGTAACCATTACGAATAAAAATTCAAAATCAATTCTGCTTTTAAATGAATAATAGCAAAGTTTGATATAAAGAGTGGATTAAAAGGACTGTAAATGAGCTGATTCAAACAACTAGAAGCATTTGAAACAAATTAATCAACATTTTTATTCTTGGCATCGACAGAAAACATATACAGAGGTATAAGCATAATTATACTGTATGTATACGCTATCTATCCATTGAACCCGTGACGGGGTATACTGTATAAGGATCATCATGATACGAGTAACGTTGTACGTTTTAATAGCAACATCACTTACATTTTTTATAAGAGCACATTTTATAAGAAGAATGAGGCTGTCGAAATTGCGGAAAAATTAAGAACAAAATAAGAATAAATTAAGGCTAAGTTAAAATGCCACAAGTGAGGGTTTTATTTTTTAGTAGTAGAAAAACCAACAAACCTTACCAGTACCTTATTTGCAGTTGGTGTACACTTACAGTACAGTACTATAATACAGTACAGTAATACACTGCTGTAGAATAATAATAATGTTGTATGTTTAAAAAGTGTGTTAAAATAAGAACAAAATATGAATACTTTGAGTCTGAATCGGCACAAAAAATATAAGAACGCTGAGCCTGGACAAAATTCGAAAATCTGTCCAGATTTCCCAATTTCTTTTATTTTATAAATGATTTTCAACTGGCTAAATAATTATCTTTAATATTAGGCCTATTTCTATTTCTATAGTCCGTGGGTTGACAAAGTCAAAGGACAACATATTAAAATCAATCTATACCTTCAGGACAACCGTGGTCCAGGGACGTAGCCAGGATTTTGAAAGTGGGGGGGGGGCCGTTATGCGAATTACGTAGGATCCCGGCGGGGTCAAAAGGGGGGGGAGGCGAATCCCCATGTGAAGTAGCGCACTCTGAACGATCTTAGGACTGTTTGAAAGGATAAAGTGAAAATTGAATAGACGCATTATAAATAAGCGCAAAAATAATTATATAATAAATCAACAGTGGCAGATCCAGGAATTCGAAAGAGAGGTAAACCAGCTGGGAGGGACATTCACAGACTGAGGAACCACTCTCCTCAGCCCCACCATGGTTGGGGCTGAGGTAAGAAAATTTATGATTAGGACATTTCTAGACGGCCGGAAATTACACTCTCGCACTTCAATTTGAATATGTTTTTCTTTTTTTTTTCTTAAAAAATGAAGGGGTGGGGGCCTTGAACCCAGCTTTGCTCAAAACATTCTTTATCCAGAATAGTCAAAATCACGAAAAATGGACATCAAAAACCAGATCACACCCTAAAAACAAACAGCAGTCACTGAGACATACATCAGGAGCCGACTCGATGGACTTTAATGTCATACCCAGGGAAGGGCACAGATCTGTTTTGAAAGGTGGAGGGGGAGGGCATTTTGTGAGTCGACACCCACCTCAGCCCCCCCCCCCCCAATGGTTGGAGCTGAGGTGAGAAAATTTGAGGAAATAGTACCTCTAGATGGCCAGAAATGACACTTTTAGTAAAATTCATCATTATCACATCACCATTAGTCAATATGAAGCGCCAAAAAAAAAAAAAATTCTCATGATCTTTTATCATGGATTTTTGACAACCATAGAGATCTTATTAATGTGTGTGTGATAACCACAGAAAACAAAGCTTTAAAACATTGTCTGTGAGTATGTAATTTACATAGGCCTACTTCAAAAACGTGATTTCACAACCACGAAGGCCCCAATGAGAAAATTTGAGGAAATAGTACCTCTCTAGATGTCCGGAAATGACACTTTTATATAGTAAAATTCATCATCATCACATCACCATTATAGTCAAAATGAAACGCCAAAACATTTCTCATGATCTTTTATCAGGGAATTACTTAATATCCAGGACAACTTAGGCCTAACTATAGTTTACTAAGCTTTAACTATATATACCTGTACTATATTATGATCAACAAATCACAACTTTTTTTTTTCGCATTTAACACAATTTTCTTCACTTTTTATTGCTATTAATATTACTATCAATTATTACTACCGTCATCATCATCATCATTGTTATTATTATTATTACTATTAGTAGTAGTATTATGAAACAAAAATTTAAAGAAACTTGGAAGAGGATAAAAACGAAATTGAACCACAGTATCGCATTTCTATCTTAAATGACCTGGCATGAGAATTATGGATTTAAGATTTTTTTAAATCACGCTTAGGCTTATGTGTTCTATTAGGCCAATGTATAACGTGTACTGATGCATATTTACATGTTTTAGAAGTATTCATTTTGAGTGATCCTAGGAAAGAATTTGTATTGGCTCAAGAATAAGCTTTAAAATATTAACACTGTGTACAAAGGGGGGGGGGGCTCC
>NW_022733480.1:11772-22263 GCF_011630105.1 Anneissia japonica | reverse complement strand
GGGGGGTTATTGGCTATAGAGGACAGTCAATAGTTACAACCTGTTTTTATTTTGATAGTTTAATTTTTCAAACATGGGGTCTTTTGGGGAATAATGAATCTATTTAATCTATGTTGAAAAACATTTACTCCGGCAAATATTTATCTGTTTCCCGGGTGACATCGTCATGTTTTGTGTTGTAGCTATTGTGTAGCAGTTATGTATGGCTGCAAACGAAATGAAGCCTGGACACAATATATAGCATTTATAAATATATTTTTTATTATTGGTAGAGGAAAAATGGCACAGATCCAACCGATCATTATGAAACAATGCCTACAAGAAATCGATAACGCTCTATCATAACATCGTTAAATAACAAAGCCAAAATTTAGAAACCAGGGGGTATATATTGCCTCCTTCAACAAACACTTTTCAAGGTCTGCAGAACATTAAATAGTGAAACGTTTATTAGGCCCTGATTATTCAGGGGTAGTCTGAGAAGGATGAACTGTATTATTTAGTGCTCTCTGATTTTAGTCGAAATTCAGTCAACAATTTAATGCAGCTATTTTATGCATATTATCGGAGTTGCTAGACCAAGAAGGGACCTTTACAAAATATAGGCCTTATAACAATTTTCACCGGTAGCATAATTGAATTCAACCAACCTAAAGCTAATCTGAACGGAAAATGGACACTGCGTAAATAAATTCCATTCTAAGAAATCGAAAGCCTTTTTGAATTTTAAAAATAACTTGTTTCCTGGTTAAAGAATGTTGTGATCCACTACAGTATATCAGATAGGGTGCAAATTGATTCCACAATGAACCTTTCTTTCTTTAACAAATCCACTTTGATCATTATGAACCAAATTTGGAATAAAGTTGCAGACACTATGACTCTAGTTTTATGATTGACGTTTAACAGGAAGAGGACATGTCCTTCATTTAACCTTTTATTTAAAATATAAACAAAAAATTACCAATTATATTCCAGAATCTCAAATACCATTCGCAGGGGATTCCATCATTACCCGGAGATTTACTTTATTACATATTACTGGAAGGCTGAAATGCAAGTTACGATAGCGCATCGTCTTTCGTATGAGATTAAGCCGTTGGTCCCGTGTAGATTATGGCAGGTGTGCATGTTACAGAACGCAGTGCACTATTCGGAAAAAGTTCAGGAGATTGTCTTCCGACACCAGAAGGAGCCCACTTGAAATAAGTCTTCTGCAGACTTTCCTACGTTATCTTTGGTGTTTACACCGAGTAAATTCATTTGATTTTCTGGTGGGGGAGGGGGGTTACTGGCTATAGACGACAGTAAATAGTTACAACCTGGTTTTATTTTGGGGAATAATTAATCTATTTAATCTATGTTGAAAAATATTTACTTTGGCAAATATTTATCTGTTTCCCAGGTCATTTTTTGTGTTGCAGCTATTGCGTAGCAGTTACGTATGGCTGCAAACGAAATGAAGCCTGACTCAATATATTACATCTATAAATATATTTTTTGTTATTGACAGAGAAAAATTGGCACAGATACAACAGAGGAAACAATGCCTGCAAGAAATCGATAACGCTCTATCATAACATCGTTAAATAACAAAGCCAAAATTTAGAAACCAGTGGGTATATATTACCCCCTACAAACAAACACTTTTCAAGCTCTGCAGAACATTAAATAGCGAAACGTTTATTAGGCCCTGATTATTCTTGGGTAGTTGGAGAAGGATGAACTACATTATTTAGTGCTCTCTGATTTTAGTCGAAATTCAGTCAACAATTCAATGCAGTTATTTTATGCATATTATCGGAGTTGCTAGACCAAGAAGGGACCTTTACGAAATATAGGCCTTATAACAGGTTTTCACCGGTAGCATAATTGAATACAACCTAACCTAAGGCTAATCTGAACGGAACATGGCTTACACTGCGTAAGTAACAATTCTCGTCCCTAATTTCAAAATACATTAGCCGTTCTAGTCTGATAGCAATATACAAAAAAAATCTAGAAGCATTAGTAATTTAAAGACTAGATCAATAATATGACTAGTTTAATATATGTCATAAACTACTTTTTAAAATACAAATATTTTCAGTCTTTTATTCATTATTATGAATTTCAACCATTGTAAAATTATGTACTAGGCATATCAATTTTATATGAACCAGTAAAATCTTGAGCAGATTCAGTGTTCTTATTTTATTCAAATTTCAGACTAAAAAAAATATTTTGTTCTTGATTTACACACTTTTAAAAGACAGAAAAGTATTATACAGCAGTACATTACTGTACTGTATTATAAAGTGTATTTCATAGTCAGACCTATTGTGAATAAGGTACAGATAAGACCAAACGAATTTTACAATATTTGTTGGTTTTTCTAGTTAAAAAAAAAAATAAAAACCTCATTTGGCATTTTACCCCAACTTTAATTTTACCTTATTTTGTTTTAGCCTCAGGGTTAGGTGGCGGATTCAGCAATTTGAAATAAAGGGGACCCAGGGTGGGAATTTGACAGATGGAGGGTCTATACCTCCTCAGCCCCCACTCCCCAACAACGTTCTATTTGTGCAGAAGACAGACACAAATAGAAAATCTCTTGACCAGACACAAGCATGATCAGCGGTTGTGCTTTATTCATGTCATTATACTTTACTTCCTATCAGAATAGACATTTTAATTTAAATCAATTTATCTCTATATATAAATAATAATTAAAACACTGGAAATATTAGTGTATATTAAAGTTAATTTTAAAACATATTTATAACAAGGGTAAATTGCGCCTTTTATCAATTTTGAAATTTTCGCATTATAAATTGTTGATTATTATTATTATTTATTATCATATAACCGAGTAATACAATTTTATTTATAATTTAATAAATATACTATACGCTGTACTCTAGTAACATTTTTAAAACACTTTTTATTATCACAGTCACGATTTACACGACGCAATGCGTAAGCAGAGATGGGAGGAAGTATGGCGCATTATTCGAGCCCAACCAGAGCTTGTCAATGAAAAATCTGTACGTACTATATAATTTTACCCAATTTTAAACATTCATATTTAAATAATTATCTCAAAAATGTTCATTTTATAATAAACAAACAAAAGTTACGTCGTTTAATAACATGAAGTTCTACAGTAGATAGAAACGGACAAAATATATTTAACTGTTCACAATATTATAGGTCCTTTATTTTAGGTCTGATAAAAAAGGGTAAAACCAAGACAATGATATGCCTACCTTTAAGTAAATTGCCACCAGAAGAGATAATGGTAATATGAGGCTAGATTCGCTATTGTCACCACTTTTGGGACCAGTGTTTCCATGGTCTTTAGAGGTCTTAAGGCCTGTTTATACTTCAACGATAACGATAAAAAAAAAACTAAAAATCAATTGTTCATACAGAAAATAAAAGAAAAAAGAGAAGTTTTTACACTAGAAAGATCCGATAACGATTTATCAGTTATGCGATAAAAACATATTTTGACAAATCAAATCAGATGACGTCATAATCATGGAAAAACATTAAAATCGTAGTAGTAACAACGATTTTATCGTTTTACCATGATTATGACGTCATCTGATTTGATTTGTTAATTTTTTTTGTTATCGTATATACAATAAATCGTTCGAATCGTCCTAGTGTAAAAACTTCTCTTATTTCATTTGTTCTCTAAATGAACAATCGCTTTCTAGCTTTTTTTTTTATCGTTATCGTTATCGTTGAAGTATAAACAGGACTTTAGTCTTTAATTAGAAAAAAAAAATTATATTTTCAAAAATAAGAGTTATACATTCACTTTTGGCTGCAGAAAGATGGTCTTTAATTGAAGGGTCTTTAATTAGAAGGAGACCTGTAAATTCAAACTTTAAATTGGGTTATATATCAATACCAATGAGACGAGAAACAAATAAAAGACAAGTTATGACATTTGTTTTAAATAACAGATTAGAATGAAGGCTTTAAACCGTTGTTATTTTTTCGTAGGGAAGGATGACGTCATTATATTGGTTAGTGTCGTCCGACTACGCACCAGAAAGTCTTGTGTTGGAATTTTTAAAGATTGCAGCAAAAGAAGTTGTAGACGATGTAAACATGGTAAATTAAGGAGAATGGAGCATTCAATATATATATACGGAAAACGGATTGCTACATTTGTATTTGCTTTATTTAGGCTTATGTAATGGGATTTATATAGCGCACACATCCAGAAGCACTGCTTCAAGGCACTACTACTCCTACCCCAACCCCTGGTTATTGAATACAGAATCAACCATACACAACGTGCATCCGCTCAACTTTCTAGGGAGGATTCCCTAGAATTTAGTTACATATATTTTAGTACCGTATTTCAACATTCGTGATCGTATATGCCCTTTACAACCAAAATTACAATAAATCAAGTTAAATATCTTGTACCGAATTTATATACATATATATATGTTGATAATACTAAAAGCAATTCTGGTTTCATTTTCTCTATTTAATTGTTAATTATTATATTTTTCTTCTTTTCATTTTGTTGCTTGTTTTCGTTTTCTTTTTTTCCTATTTATATTTTTCCTTTCGATAGATAATCCTTTTTATACTTTTCATTGTTTTTTTTTCAATTTATTTTTCGTATTCCTTTCTATGTGAAATACATAAATTAACTTTGATAAAACTTACTATTATATCTGATTTAGGGTAAATGCTTTCAGTGACTAAAATACAATTGTTTTTTCATATGTACGACACCAATTTAAAAAAAAAATAAATATCAATCGTTTGATCCTATAAACAGCAACTTTCACATTTTTAAATCTTATTTTTAGGTCTAGAATTATTACAATGTGTATTTGAATATGTATATACCATTTTCGCGAAATTTTAAATGAAAATTACCTGGCAACTACCACTGGGGGACTTCCAAATGCCTACGCACTTGGCGCTACGTAGCTACCAGTGTGCGTGCGGCGTTCTATTTGGCACAATCTGGCTGCTCAGGGAGGCTAGGCAGGTGGAAGTTCTCCAGAGCAAGTCCAGAATGAGTTGTGAGATGTTGACAACGCTGTTTCAAAATATACCCGATAAATGATCTATATGTTTTGGTAAGTGTATATATATAGTCTTGTTCTAATGTTGTGTTGTATATCTTGTATGTTTTTGTTTCCTGTTTTTATATACTTAAATTGTAGTTTGGTGACAGTAACCTTCATCTATTGGCTCTGTATGGACGAGTAGATTCACTGCGTCGTGCTTTAGAAATTTCTACCACATGCGTGAATTACAAAAACCAGGTACACTGAAAATGCAGCACATTATTCTATAAAAATACGTAATGAAAATTAAAATCAACAAATTTTGTTATCTGTCAATAATATTGGTACACAGTTGTTATTGAAAATGTAGCGGCAGTAGCAGTAGCAGTTGTAGCAATATTTAGTTGGGAAACCCCTCCTTTAAACTCTGCAACAAATTAAGAAGTGGGATATAACAATTTTCAAATCTTTCGATTGTACAGATATTTTTTAATTTTTTCATAAATAAATACTGTAAATTAATTAAAGATTAAGATTCAAGATTCAATATTTCAAAATAAATATCAATAATAATTACATTATGGACAATTACAGATATAGAACAGGTCAATACCACTTGTTGATATTTGGTGCAATATTTATTCTTTTTACTTTAATGTTTTGATGTATTTCTGTATATTTATTTAGTGTTAATAAGTAATTTCAATAATGGCGTAAATATTTTGAATATTTGATATTTGTAATATTGTTTAAACAATTAAATTTTGTTGTTATATTTTTTGACGAAATTTGCAATTTATTTTATTTTTTACAATAATAATTTCAGACTTGTTTTGCTTTTTGGAATTTTCATTATACTAGACTAAATATAAAAATCACCCCAAATTAGTGGTGTTGTAAACACTACATCATAACCTACATCATAAGGACAATTTAATATCTGATATTCCATCCGTTAATTTTTCTTTAGCGAACGTAATTGACCACCAATGTTGTGCGACTATACTCATACGAGGTTTATGCACATTATAGGATGATGATGATGGTGAAGATGAGAATGATGATAGTACCTGTACCTAGACTATCAAATTTAGGGCTATGTGCCAAAAATCTGAGGTCTAAGATTCTGAATAATGAGTCAGATCTTAATTGTTTCGTGCACTGAAAATCTTCATTACATAAACCTTATTGTCACAGAATGAATTAATTTCTTTTGGAGTTATTATTACCTGTTACTAATTAGTACTAACACACCGTGTCTTGCATTTTGACAGGCGGGAAATACTCCACTTCACTACTTGATGTCAGCGAACCACCCATTCCTCGTTCACCGTGGTGTTGCAAAAGCACTATTAAAAGTCGGAGCCAATAGCCATATAAAGAACAAGGTATAAAGTGAATGTTACAATACGATACGATAATTGTATTCGTAAGTTAAAGGAAATCCATTGGTATATTTATGAATTGTTCCCAAAAATATTCCTGTTTGTGTTTAAAAATGACATAGCCAATCTGTGTACAACATGGGGTAGGGACGTTATTCCTCTAAGGTACCCTGCTCTAACCGAAATCGGTACATAGTCCACAAAGGTGACTATGTACTGTGTAGGTCGTGTACTACGTGTACTGTGAAGCTCTCTATGGATTAGAAGTTTTCTTAAACATTTTTCCGTCTCTGGAGCTTAATATTGTATGTTCTGATGATATATTTATTTCATAAAAATTTAAAACATAATCAACAATTAATGATGTACCAGTAAAAACTATTTACCCGAAAATAACCGTCACTAGATCTAAAAATCACTTGTCCAAATGAAATTGTTAATATTGTGTAATTATTTTAAAACAAATATTGGTGTTGATTAAGCCAAGAAAATAAAATCATCTTCCGGTAACTTTTCATTTTATTTACCTAGATCTAAATTAGATTTTTTCCCCTTGAGCCTGTATCTGTAGAGGAGGTATTTAATTTACTTACTTCTCTAGATAAAAATAAAAGTGACAACTTACCTGCTAAATTAATCTATACTGCTGCATTCCACATCCTTGGAATTTTTATTGATTTTTCTAAAGAGTTTGATACCATTAATCACGATATTTTAACTTCTAAACTGGAGGGCACTCGGAGAGTGCATACCTCCCCCCACATCGTAATTCTCCTCAGTATAAATTTCACACGCATACTGTGCCCATGGAGGAGAAAAAAAAAACAAACAAGAAAAAAACAAACAAGAAGACACCGTGGGATTGAGACGGGTTGGTGAAATCTGTCCAGAATACGGGCTGTATGGGGGCATATTTCGCCACACCTACTGGTGGGATTTGAATCCAGGGCCGGTAGTTTGGAAAACAATCTTCTAACAACTACAGCAAACTGTTTTTACATACATTACTTTGAAATTAATGGTCATATGTTTGTTTACACTTTACAGGCAAGCCCGTATAAGCATGCCCATATGGCAAACAGTTATACAAGTTTTTCAATCATTTTGTAATTGATCTTTGACCCTAACACTACAAAATGTACTCACTTCAGATCTTTGGTCATGGAACATTGTGGTCAAGTTTGAAGAGTTTCTGATAAAAACTTTTTTTAAAAAATATCGTTTTCTTGTTCATTGTGACCTTGACCTTTGACCCTTCAACGTTCAATCATCTTGAGATCTTTGGTCAATATTAATAAATGGAAATAAATAAACATGGGCAGGAACATAACCTCCTGCCAACTTCGTTGGTGGAGATAATTGAGGGATCGCCCTTTATCATTGTGTTGGATTTCTGACTATCTTAGTTTGTATCTTCTAATAATTTCAAATCCAATAAGTTAGTTATTAAATGCGGTGTTCCTCAGGGATCGGTACTGGGTGTTATTTTATTTATGATCTATATTAATGATCTACCAAATTTTACTGATTCTTTTGATTTTAAGCTGTTTGCCGATGATTCAAACTTATTAAAACCTTTAGTTGGTAATATTAGATCTTGACGAAGCCAATGTCTATTTCCAGAAGGTAGTAGACTTGTGCAATGCCAACAAATTAACAGTTGATACTGAAAAAACTAAATTTATCATTTTTCGTTAAAGAAATAAAAATAATAATATAAATGGCTCAATCGTGATCAAGGATAATCTAATTTCTAAAAACTGATTTAACCCTATATTAGTACAGTTTTGAACAATTTTCTCTTATTTAAATAACACAATAATGAATTGAATAAGAGACATTAGAAACGAGTATGAATTGTATTTAAACTACGGCATTGCTTTCCTAGATTAAGTTAACCATGACTTACAATGCTTTCATCTAATCTCATTTGACTTTACGGTATTGAAATAAGGGGAAGCACTACGAAACTTATTTAAAACCTCTTTTGGGTTACGCAAAAGAGGTTTGTATGTGCCAGATGCATGACTTTCTAAGTTTATTTCCGATCCGATTTTATAAAAGAGTTCCTCATGATTTAAACGATTATTTTGATATTACTGATCATAAATAGGCCTATAATACAAGACTTAACAATGATTTTAATTTAGCCATCCCACCATGTCAAACTAATTCTGGTCAACCACCATTAAAGCTTTGTTCTGTTATTTTGCATATTCAGTTGCTCCGTCTTTTGTTCATTATTTAAAAAAAAAATAAAATAATAGTAAATGTTTTCTCTTTTAGGTGACGTAGTTCCTGGAATAATTCTTTCAGGAGGTGCAGAAGCTGTAAAGGTTTTTAATGAAGAGTTAGAAACGGGAGAAATCACAGTAAACCACGCACGATTAATGATGACTGGTAAAAATGGTGTGGGAAAGTCGTGTCTCGTTAACACACTTCTTGATAAACGGTTAGTTTCTGATGTAAGCCTGTATCTCTCTTTAATTGTGTTTTCTAATTATTTCCTGTTTTATATCCTTTTTAATTCATGTAGGCCTATTATTTTTATCAGTGTTTAGAGTAATTGGGAATCGTGTCGAAAATGTATCAGTTGATTGTTAAAAATAATGTATTCTGTTTTACAAATCTTTGTTTCACTTCAAGATTATTGTTAGTTTGTTATTTTTGTTTATTTTTATTTTTTTTACAGATTTAATGAGGAGGAACAATCAACCGACGGCATAGTATTGACTACTGCTTTTCAAACCACGGACAATGAGTGTAGTAAATGGAAAGAGCAGAATGTGGATGGTATGACTACATACTTTGTTATGTCTTACATTGATTTTCGCGCCGCACCTTTAGGCTGTAACGATCAACAAGAGGAAATAGTAATTAAGAAAATGTAGGTAGCGGTAGCTTTTACTACGAAGAAATAGGAATTCCAAACTAAGCAGTGCGCATGCGCAGTTACCAAATCTCGTCCGTAAATTATTTATAAAAAAAAAACACAGTGAGCATGCGCTTGGAAATGCTAGACAGCCAGTAAGCATGTGCATTGAAAAAGTGACGTTAAATAGCCATGTCGAGCATTTAATAGCCATTACCAAAAAGAGGTCTTAGGAACCAAATAGCGGCTGCGAAGACGTCTTAAGAACCAAATAGCGGCTGCGAAGAGGGTATGATTATTAACAAATTGTCTTAGAAACCAAACAACGGCTGCGAAGAGGGTATGAAATAAAAACGGGAAAACTATATGGAATATAATAAGAACTCGAGAGGGTCGAAAGCCTCTATTTTGACTGTCTTAAAGCCAATTCATCATGATTGTGTTCGTCCTAGGGAATTGTAATTAAAGCCCCATTCCCGGCAAAATTTCAATTTTTAAGAAAAATCTAATTTTTGTATAATGGTATAAAGATTTATAAATATAATACGGAATTGCTAGTTTAACTGAATTTAGACATTCCTAAGAATGAAAAAAATGTAAAATAAGACTGAAATTTGATTTTTTGTGTTCCACACAAAAAATAAATGCGGATGCATTTTTCATGTTGATTTTGCGATAGGTTGTGAGAAGAAATATCGTAGGCGCCGAAAACATTAGCCTATCCAACGCTACTGGCTAGGCCTAGCCTTACCTCGATTTAGGTTCTGTTATCACACATAAAAACGGCCGACATGATATTTTCCGTTGCTAGTATTGACACTTGTGAAATATAATATTTCATAGGAATTATTTTAACTTTGTTAAAAAACTGATTCTGACTGAGATTTTGACACTTAAACAAACATACCTCAGCCTGTCCCCGATTTATCGTCGGGGACAGTCTTAAGCCGTCGTGAGAAATATTAAACACGTTTAATATTCTACTACGCGACTGCCCCCGACGCACTCCATCGCGTCTGCGTTCAACTCACACAGACCCGACGCGACAAATCGCGTCGGGCTGCGTCGGCCGACGCTGTCTGAGTTGGCCTTTACCGAACGACCGCATTGTGCGAGATGCGAAGTACAAAAAGTAATCTCATTAGAGAGGGCGCTCTTTATTGACTGTATAAAGTATACATAAAAGCGAGAGTATTCCAGTGGA
>NW_022733480.1:10276-11744 GCF_011630105.1 Anneissia japonica | reverse complement strand
TTTGCCTAGTAACGATGAATTCGTCGAGAAAATGGTAATATTTTATGAGAAATAGTCTGTATTTCTCATTTTTTTTATTCTTTTGTGTAAAACTAAAATTCATGCCAATATTTTTTCATGATTTATAATAATTATGCAAATGCATATTTTCTAAAAAAAGTCATTTTTAGTGAAATTTTGCCGGGAATGGGGCTTTGAATTACGCAAAAAAATTAAAATTATTAGGCTCTATCGCCGTCCCTACGTACGTAGACCTATGCATTGACAATCCCATAAAACATAACCACAGAAACTGACGACACAACCTAGGGCCTACCACTAGCCAAGTAGTAAAGCCAGGGTATTCCACATTTAATGTCGAAAAATACGGTCGGTTCGTGCGGGTAACCAAAGATACTAGAAATACAATATAGAGTTCTCCACACAAAAAAAGTGTTCCACCGTGTTCCACCGAAATGCATGGTGGGAATACGAAAAATGGGACGCCCCCTACAGCTGGATCTAAAAAAACTTGTGCCAAACTTTCGTTACCAAGTCGTCGCGTATTTTATTATCAATTCTCAACAAAGATACTAGATATAAAAACAAACTGGAATAAACACCAAGACAGTGACATCGGTGAATACATACCTCCTTGGTGGCGGTAGAAATCGTTGCTATTATCCAAATAATACACAAAACAATTAAAGCATAATCATGAATCAGTAAAGAATAAAACAACAATACAGCGCAGAATCGCATGGCCGGACGCACACTTAGTGAAAAAGTTTCCTTCATTAGTGGAAAAGGAAGGGCGCCTTTTGCGTCTGGATATACTTAGCAACAGAAGGGCGCCCTGTACGTTGGGCACGAAGTATAGGAAACTTTCATGGTTAAAAAGAAGGGCGCCGCCTACGTTGGGCACGACTTCCGCCTCATTTTTACAATGCGAGAACTCTATCTTTAGTCCACCAGAAATACGGATTTGAAGCACCAAAGTTGGACATAATTGCAACAAAACGTTTTTTTATGAATATCTATAGTTAAATTTTATATCTACAACATACAAAAAGTTTACCAAAATATACCCACGGGAAAGGTGATTTTTATAGCAAAGAAAACTGAACTATTTCACTGGGCTTATACGCTGTGCCTAGGATGTGTGTGCTGTGCCTTGGTTACGAAGCGCTTTAATTTGATTTACCGCTGACGCTTTTGATTGGTTAACATACCTTCAACAGTCTGCGCGTACTCATTTACGCAACACACAGACGTACGTACGTAAGTACGCAAGTTCGTACGTACGTCACGTCCCAGAATGTAAACACGGAAATTGTTAGATATTATACCTCTGTAATATTTAATTTCAGGGTAGATGGATCTACAACAATAATTCAATTTTAATTTTAAATACAATGATAGGTACGATTAATTTACAAATAGTGAGGCCTGCCCAGTGTGTGCCGACCCAGCTGAGACTCAGGAGCCG
>NW_022733480.1:9942-10190 GCF_011630105.1 Anneissia japonica | reverse complement strand
ATACAATAAAACAAATTTATTTGCAAATAGTGTAAAATAATTGTTGATATTTTAAATAGTATAATAATGACTGATAATTGATTTATTTGAAATAGGCCTACTATTCTACTCTCTTCATATAAAAAAAATGTTAGAAATCACGTAAATTCAGGATTTGGTGCCGAATTACTGTATAATGCCTGTATAATGCCTTGTCTTCTGGTGAATAGCATGGACGGGGGTGACAGGCGACACGTACCCCAACTATT
>NW_022733480.1:0-9915 GCF_011630105.1 Anneissia japonica | reverse complement strand
AATAAAGTACCAAGGAATGAAAATTAAAATCGTGTACATTACACCCAAACACCGCAACGCTCGAGTTTCAAACATACAGGTAACTAGCTGTACTGAACTTTCTGAGTAAATTGAGGGCGCATTTGCAAACGATGACGCTTAGCGAAATTTGATTGGCTAAATTTATGGTAGCCATCTTGGATGGTACACACACACAGTTCTACGTATTTCGAACATCGAATACATTGCGGTTAGCGCTCTAGTATTCTTATTATACCTCTATGAGTTCTCCACACAAAAAAAGTGTTCCACCGAAATGCATGGTGGGAACACGAAAAATGGGACGCCCCCTACAGCTGGATCTAAAAAAACTTGTGCCAAACTTTCGTTATCAAGTCGTCGCGTATTTTATTATCAATTCTCAACAAAGATACTAGATATAAAAACAAACTGGAATAGACACCCAAACAGTGACATCGGTGAATACATAACCTCTTTGGTGGCGGTAGAAATCGTTGCTATTATCCAAATAATACACAAAACAATTAAAGCATAATCATGAATCAGTAAAGAATAAAACAACAATACAGCGCAGAATCGCATGGCCGGACGCACTCTTAGTGAAAATTTTTTTCTCCATTAGTGGAAAAGGAAGGGCGCCTTTTGCGTCTGGATATACTTAGCAACAGAAGGGCGCCCTGTACGTTGGGCACGAAGTATAGGAAACTTGCATGGTTAAAAAGAAGGGCGCCGCCTACGTTGGGCACGACTTCCGCCTCATTTTTACAATTTTATAAGTAGCAGTATAGACGTGCTACTAGATTAAACAATAAATATTTCCTATAAAAAAAAAACGCTGCAACTTCTGTAGCTTATTCAATTTTATCAACGTGGTCGAGCCTTGAGTAGGTGACAGCTTAATTAATTACAATCCAGACAAACTCAGCCACAGGAAGAATCTTAGATGACACACCCTTTGATACTTCCATTATTCGTTTTATCATTTTATTATTTTAACGTCAATTTTATTTTTTAAATAATATTTAATTCATATACAGTATTATACATATTGCAGTAAATAATTAGGCCTATACTAGAACAATTGATAAGCATAGGGCTATATTTATTGATCTATATGAAAATACAGTTACATATTTATTTATTGAAACAGCTAACTTAAATGCGATAACAAAATTTACACAGGATAAATTTGGAAGTAGCTGTATACACAAATTGAATAAGCTACAGAAGTTGCGTCGTTTTTTTATAGGAAATATTTCTTGTTATATATTGTTTTGAAATTAAACGTTTTTTTCAGAGTGTGAACGAATTAAGCAGATGTATGACAATGCATTAGAAAGTAATGTTGCAGAAAAATTAAAAAGGAAAAACAGCGAAACAGATACATCTAATGTGACACCGGCTACAAAATCACAACTACCAGCCACCTCTCTCACAGCAGCACCTGTATCTCAATCTGAGGTAAATACATATTGCAGTGTAGGCCTCTAGAACTACCGGAAGTTAATAATTCCAAATGTCTCCATTGTATTGGTCTGCATATCAGAATCACAGTTTGGGCGGGTTTTTTTCACTGTTTTACCCAATAACGTATAGTGTATAATATTTGTTCAGCATTCACATTTTTTGAGTTATATTATACCATTATGTACTTAAAAGTAAGCTAAGTAAGAGATATCGTTTTATCATTTCAAATGCTAGAGATTATGGCAATACCACATTGAATTGTGCTTCATGTGTGCGCCTAGACAATTAGTGCCAAATTAATTGTCTTAATTACAATTCACAATGGATAATGCTACGGGAAAGCGTTTTGATTACTTTCCCGTTAAGTGCGTGTGTCACTGTTGTAAAAGTGTCGTTTACTTCAAGATACCTCCATGCTTCAAGCGACAATAAGTAAGTTACAATTAAACAATGTAAATTCACAATAAACGTCTGTAAAACGTAGAAGAGTTCAGAAGTCTTGATCGGAGAGAAATTATGAATATCTATGAGAGAGCTGTGGAGAGATTTCAGTACTACAGAATTTCTTACTCAGTAGGGAAACTGACCACACATGAGGAAGTAGATTTTGGTCCTAACAAATTGATGTAGAGAGGTTACATTGTCTGTGTGTCTGGAATTTACATGGATATTGTCTGAAGTAGAGTGACAGTTAATTTTCACAAATTAATAAGCATTTGAGTACAAAAGATATGAGATTAAGTTCACGTCAGAAGCTAAATAAGAGGGAGAAGATGTAGAGTTTCTAAACGGGCATGATATGGAGCGTGTCACTTCCTCGTTTCTACAAGCTAAAAATACCTCTAGAAGCGAACACCTGTAGGCCTAAGTTCATTTTTTTCTTTCGAATGTGGAAGCAGGTAACTTACTAGTCCATTCTCAATTTAGTCTATTCTCAATTATTGGTAAAACCAATGATTTGTATAAGACTAAATCATAACTTGCTGGTTAGCACCGTTTGCAACCCATGAGACGTAAGATTTTAAAGCACTTGAAAACATTTACATGATTTATCCATGACAGTGTGCTGTCTATTTTGAGACCGAGGTATTTGTGGGCATTTATTGCATTGAGAGGTGGTCATTTAGTTTGTAGGTACGGTTGAGGTATATGCATTACTTTAGTTTTGGATGTGTTAATGTCATGCGATTTGTACTGGACCATTGACCAAGAAAGTCGAGGTCTTCTTAAAATGTTGAAACAAAATGTTGAAACATCTCTACAACTTTTATTAGGTCGATAAATTAAGGCATCGTCTACAAAGAAAACACATGGTGACTTTTAAAAATGAAAGGTAATTCGTTCACAAAAAGATTGTTTGCCCAGTTCGCCCTGAGGCGAAAGTCAGGATGAGAATTAAAAATAAAATGTTGACCATTTTTCCAACAATCATAATATACTTACTTTCATTGACTCTTATTTTGAACGTTACCACTAGGACATTGTTTAAATCCACACTAGCCTATATATTACACTTTTACACTGATTGTACTGTAGGCCCTACACATTCCTGTTACATTATGGTCATTTCTATAGAGCATGATAAGGTGCATGACAAACGTTACGTAACCACTACTCATTCGGAGTCGCTCAGCTCAGTCGTACCATGGAGGAAATATATTAATATATTTCCTCCATGGTCGTACCATAGAGAAAATAGTTCTCTATGGTCGTACAGTACATGCGTCTATCTTGGCATTGACACTGTGTGTTTTTAGTATTGTTTTAAAGTATAAACTATCAGACATTCCCATAAACAACAGAACGAATGAAAATTTATTTGGAGTAACTACCGGTATTGCTTTCAGCAACAGTGGCGTATTCAAGATTTAAGAAAGGTGGGGGGGGGGGGGGGGTGGGTGCTGATGAAATGAGAGCCCACACTATGTCAGCGCCACCGTGGTTGGCGGTGACACGAAAATGTTATACCTCTGGATGCCCGGAAATGGAACTTAAATTACCTTTTAATTATTTTTATTTTTGACGAATAGGGTAAAGAAAAACCCGAATTAATTAAATAGGTACCCGAAAAGGCCACTTTAATACTTACAATTAAAAAAACTACCTTATCCAACTGAACTCCACCCTCTGAGAAAATTTTGAGAATTTAAAACTCGACAGATGCCCAAAAACAGCACTTGAATAGTACAAAACTTATGATATCTACATGGGCTCCCTCCCCATAATTTTAGTGCGCAGGTGAGCAAATTTTAAGAATTTGAGACTTTGTAGATGCCCGAAAACCGCACTTGAATACTTGAAATTTATGAAAACTACCAATCCATCCACCTCAGCCCACCATGGTTGAGGCTGATGTGAAGGGGGACTTGGTTTTTTTCAACCTCTGAGGACCCCCCTCCCTGGATATGCCACTGCAGCAATATCTTCATTGTCTCTATCTCTCTTTATCGGGCACATCCGGTTAATGGTGGGCAAGTTATAACTTTTTTATGTCTGTTCTCCACAAATCTCTGTTGAGGAATGTACTGCCGCTGTGTGTTTAGATCCTTTTGTAATTGCGCTCTATGTATGTAGTCGGGGCCGTCCTTACTTCCTTTTCCCATGGATTGGTTCCCAAAAGAGAACCCTTTAAATAACTTCATTTCTACTTTTGTAGCAAATGCTTACCTTCGTGTCCTCAAGGTTCTTGATACAGGGAGAATATCTCCATACAGGTCCTTATTTGTAATATGTTGTTTATCATTGATATTCAAGGCGTGTCAGAGTAATCTTGTACAACAACCACCAAGTCCTCTCTCTCAAGGATATGTTCGTTTATCTTTTTATAGAAATTCCGTAATAAGTAATATCTTTTTTAAAACCCTAGGTCACCTGAGTTTAGAGGATTCCCCCATGCAGTGGCGGATTCAAAAGGGGAATCCAGTCGGTCCGGGCCCTGGTAAATATTTCGAAATTATTTTTAAAGAATGGAGAAAAAACTGAAAATTATATTAAAATGCTGTGGCGACGTAATCCTTATTTCTTATGTGTCTATCTGAAGGTCCCTCTCTGGGCACCCCCTATTTCGAATTTTTAGATCCGCCACTGCAAGGACCACCCTATCTGAGCGAAGGTCAGGGAAAATCCTGGATCCGCACCTGCCTAGAACACTGCACTGAGGTACTCCAGGCATTTTCTCAGAAGATGCTCCACAAGTGCTGGCCAGTATAAATTAGTCTCTGTTGTCTTTTGTCAGTAGAGTTTGATAAGAAGCCTTCGATTACGTTTTACTTTGATTGATACACATGTAATTTCAAAATCACTATCCAATGATATACTATACGTGTAGGGTATAGATATGTAAGTGTATACATATTCCACCACCCTCGAATGGCATCTTTCCTGAATATTACAAAGTTTTCTAGTAGATGAGTAAATCATTATTAGTAAGCCAAGTCACAGTCTCATTACGAGTTGGATAGTAGAGAGCAGTTATATTTTGAGCCCTCAATACTCTAGTATCAGTATGGGGCTTGGGAGTGGTAAAGCTATTATAAGAGAATACGGGGTTTACATCTCCCTGCTATAACAAAGTTTAACATATTTTTCATATTAATATAAATCAAAGACTATTAAGTAACATAGTTATAAACATGCAATATTTTTTTTAAATTTTTGTATACACAGCACGTCATGACGTCGAAACCAACTGCAGCAAAAGGAGGTAGGACTAATTGCTATTAGACATTATTTTAGCTGGACATTTATTTATGTTTTACATGTTTCCTTATTTTATTCATTATGATTACAAGCCATAATTGTCACGGTCACAAAAAGGGTAAAGATAAATAAACTTTAGTATACGTAAATATAACCTTTACACAATTTCGAAGAAAAGATTCCATTCGACAACAATTTCAGTAAGAAGGATGCACATATATTTAACCTAGGGGAAAGACCTGTAATATCGTACACGTTTGATCTATTATATACAGATACTATATTATAATTATAATTATTATTATTATTAGAGTATTATTAACATCGTCATCATCGCAATCATCATCATTATTGTTTTAAATTATTAACGTTATTATTGTTGTTTAGGTTGTCATTTACCGTCATCATCATCTACTGGTCAAAATGCATTATTACCATCTTGCATCAATATAGTCAGTAATAATAAATATTCCTATCATTGTACAGTATTTCGCCAATCAGTATTTGACTTCAAATTGCATTTCATTTTGTTTGTATATAGAGTATTATTATAATCTAACATTAAATATTCTGTAATAATAAATCATAGGGCCTATTAATTTTTTATTAATCGATTTGGTTGCAATGCTTGATTATTATTTAAAAGCTATTTTTATCACATTATTATTATTATTATTATTATTATTATTATTATTATTATTATTATTATTATTACTATTATTATCGCTCAAAAGGAAACGAAACAGGCACAGGGATTACAGGGAATACCATTAGCCCAAGACAAGTATTCACATCGGAAATACAAACAAAAATTTTGAAGAGAATGACTAGGAAGACCTCAGGGACGGGTAGAAACGACGATATCACTTACATTTGGGACTTCGCTGGCCAGCAACTGTATTACATAACCCATCGAGTAAGTATATAAAGCCAAAATATCATTCGAAGGTTTGCATGGCGAAGTAATAATATAATATATTAATGCTTGCGGTACACCACGTAGATAGTTCTGAAAAGAACTGTTGTTTGAAAATGTCCCGAGTACGCTTCGATTGAGTTGCTTCAATCGTCTGCAGATATTACTCTCCTGAAAACGATTGAAGCAACTCAATCGAAACGTCGAGATATTCTCGAGACATTCTCACCAACAAAAGTTCTTTTCAGAACTATCTACGTGGTGTACAGAAAGCATTAGTACCGTATGTATTATATAAAGCAACTTAAAGTCAGAAATATCTTCTTTTTTTTCATTAATCAAAATAATAATTATGGAATATCCTTTATTAATTGCAAAGCTTACACTTAAATTCATCTCTTTGAGAATTAATTACGGTAACATTTTTATATTAAATTATCACTTTTTCGTCCAGATATTTCTAACGAGCGAGGCTGTGTATTTGATTTTGTTTAATTTGATGGAAAGTATGCATGCCAAAGGGAAGTGTAGAGTCTCCAGAATGGTAAATTTATATTTTCTCATTTGTAATTAATTATGTTACGCTTCTCGCTTTATGAAAATAAACTTTTAAATTAATAGACTGTTTAAAAGACGGGCACTCACTGCGCCCAATGATCGTCGGCCGACGCGATACTATGGAGAAACGCAACACGACGACGCGTGCGCAACGGATCGTTTTTAATGACGATCCATTCAGACTGCCACCGAGAATCAGCAGACAGGTGGTCTGGCACATACAGGAACGGAGTTGGATTCGTCGGGCTGTACGACGCGGTGAGTGCCCGGCTTTAGTCATACTGACGTCGTAGGATCGGTTTGGCGCACCGGTTGTGCTTCTGCTTCTCAACCATGAGGTTTGAGGTTCAATCCCTCGCTGTGTATTTGCTTGTATCCTTTACCTACGGTTGTCTCCACCCACCAGGAGTACAAAGGGGTATCTGGTAGGTTCAAGAACAAAATTACAGCTGCAATATTATGGAATTCTCTCCAGGGACCTTAGTATGTGTTCCAAATGTGCTTGATACAATGACCGGGGGTAATAATGTTAAGCGCATAGAGGTCTCTACAATGCGATACATACGTCTATTATTATTATTATTATTGTTGTTGTTATTATTATTATTATTATTATTATTGTTATCGTTATTATTATTATTATTATTATTATTATTAATATTTTTATTATCAATAATAATGAGAGTGCTCAGCTCATTTATAAATAACATAAAATATAATATTGTAATTGCCATATTTCTTCAGGCAAAAGACATGACGTGCAATATGACAAATATACAGATCATAAAATATTGGATGAGGTTGATCTTTACCTATGCCGTTCCAGCTGGGTCACAATGGAAGCCTCGACAGAAAGTCAAGAAACCTCAAATTTTGGTGGTTGGCACCCACAGTGAGAGCCTGTTTGGGACCGATGAAGAAAAGAAGAAACAGGTAACATATACCGATGTCCGGTAGCTATGTTATTATAGTCTGCTAAGATTAATGCTGGCCATTATAATAATTGAATCGAATCTCACAGCCGAAATGATTGGTTAAAACTCATTCACCTTTGTTTATGTTATGTTTATATTCTCCGTATTTAGATTGAAGACCAGTATAGTATCATATTCGAAGAAATCAGAGACATGCCATATGAATGCCACGTTTCGAGAAAAATGTACGCCATTGACAACAAGTATACATCGCAAAGTGCTGAGGCATTAAAATCACTTAAACAAGATGTTGGTGAATTTCTGAAAGCGATGCCAAAAACGATCCCACTTAAGTGGCTTGAATTTCAATATATGCTGCAGGAGATTGGCAAGAAGTCAGTCCACATGCAATATGCTGAGGTAAATGTATTCAGTATATGCCCACTGTAGGCCTACATAGCAATGTTATGAATATTTTTGGCTCCTATTAACAATAATGTCGAAACATTTACACAGTTGCCCTGCAGAATGATTCTAAGATCGTAGTTCCGCGTTTATCTTGATTACTACAGCAGGCCGACTGCTAAGGTTAGATTTTCTCTGCCGTAATGTACTGGCGAGTCTTCCTCAATGTACATATTATTTTATATTTCATAGGTTTGCAAAGTTGCCACCAAATGCGGGATCTCCATGAAGAATCTCCTATACGCTCTCAAGTACTTACATGATCTTGGAATCATTTTGTACTTTGAGAAGAACGAACTGCTGAGGCACACAGTGATTACAGACCCAAGGAAATTGATTATCATCTTCAAGAAAATTATCACAGAAGTAAAACATTATGATGAGGATAAGGTTAGATAATTTCTTTTGGATATAGCGTAAAACCTCACATAGAAGCCAATTGGCTTAAACTCAAGAAGAAGCCCATCTCGAAAAGAAGCTCGCCTACCGTATGTAATTCCAAAGTACGGTAATCTCAAAAGGAAGCCCATCTCGAAAAGAATCCCCTCCTTAGTCTGCAAAAGTATATCGAAAAGAAGATCATCTCGAAAAGAAGCCCCCCCCCCTCTTTAATTCCAAAGTACGGTAATCTCAAAAAGAAGCCCATCTCGAAAAGAATCCCCTCCTTAGTTTGCAAAAGTATCTCGAAAAGAAGATCATCGCGAAAAGAATCCACCTCTTTAGTCATGCAAAAGTAATCTCGAAAAAGCCCATCTTGAACAGACGCTCCCTCTTTAGTTTGCAAAAGTGATCTAAAAAAAAAAAACCCACAAAAGTATCTCGAAAAGAAGATCATCGCGAAAGGGGCCCATACTTTGACTTTGTTTTCATGATTATGATAGCCTGTCAGTATCAATACATTGGGTAAATAAAAACAAGTAAGCCCAGTCAAAAACATTTATTCTTTTATATTATATGTTAGTATCAATATTATTATCTTGTAGCATTGTAAATCCCTCACGGTTATAATCTAAACGTTTAATCAATGGGATTCCATGCATGAATTTCATCTAAAGAAGCCATTGTCACCTACGGAAATTCATATATAATATGAATGTCATAGACGATCAATTTGGATCGAAGGTCTAATGTCTGTCCAACAATGTACACAACAAAAAGAATTACAAACTTTTTAATTTAACAAATAAGTAAATCTTTATTTCTAAAATAATAAGTCTTCTTTTTAAACAATAAACAACACAATACAAACAATACAAACAGACAACATTAAATATTAAATATCAAATTCGCAACCAATGCTTTTAATTCAAATCATAACATTACTTAGCAATGATTAATTTATAATGAAATATTGGCTATCCAAATCTTAAAGATTATCTTCATGTATAGCAAATAACTACCAGTTTAATTAATATATTATAACATTATTGGAGTAAATAGTAATGACGAATACTACGTCTCTATTTAATCACTGTTCCCGCTTAAACACGTCTGTCTTGATAATGCGTTGAATATCCACCATCATAACTGATTACGATACTCTACGCTTCATCATTGGTTTCTACTTGAAAAATTCCATACAATAGCACAGTAGCTCCCAAATATTAGGTTGAAAGTTAGATGACACTGTATTAAAGCAAACATGCATAAAACGAGTATGTCTTATAAACAATCACGTTATATAGGCCCATATGCACATGCAGCACATATGCATATAACCACACGTCATATGTATACATATATTATATGTGTATAAATACACACACATATACCTGTATACATATGTATATACATACAATCATACCCACATAATACACATGTTACATATTGTACCTATATATCAACAGTAGGTTTAAAGATTATAATTTAATTATCCATACATTTACTGATATTTAT
>NW_022733479.1:0-711 GCF_011630105.1 Anneissia japonica | reverse complement strand
CAAGAAGATACATACATTTGTTTTACGCATAATTTAATTAGGGCTTAGAAAAATCTAAATAATAATTAATGTAATCAAAATAAGTAATAAGATATATAAAGGGCAAACCAACTTCTTCTTGTATGGTAGGTGGGCTCATAATTAAGCAGGTTTCACTGGCACCAACTTTCTCCCCCCCCCCCAACCCCTGTTAACAAACCGTTTGTACGTACATTTTTTTATAGCGAATTCGATGTTCTCGACCAAGTTCACTTTTGGTTTCTGTCTGGGGTTGAATTCATTGCCAAGGGCGGTTATGCGCTTATCACAAGGGCGGGATTTACAGGAGTTCTTCTGAAATTATCGAATCTATTCAAAAAAGCCTGTCTTTTTGTACAAATTAAAATACTTTTGGCCTACAGTACATTACTAAGTTTATAGCCTATTTTTCCACATGAATTTTGTCTGTAACTTCATCTCGGTCTTTTCTCAACTCCTCATTCTCGGTTCTTGTACTGAAAAAGTATAAATTTAAAGGTTGCAGAATTATAAAATTTATAAATCATAGATATACTACCGCCTAAATTTAAAAATCAACCTAATTTAATAATTTAATATTTGAAGCAAAACGTTTGTGAACATTGAAAGTTGATAACATATATTCGATGCTTGTAAATAAGCAATGTTGTATTTCCTGTAAGTTTTTTCTTGGATGGCAAATGATAATGAGCG
>NW_022733478.1:0-527 GCF_011630105.1 Anneissia japonica | reverse complement strand
ATGGTGACATGGCGAACGTCAGCACATCTTGAACACAATGGAATGGTGGTTTAAGCGTCCAGTAAAATCTGTCGTTCTTCAGCAATGACATGTGCCCTGCTTATTATTACATATTTTCATTTTAAATTCAATATTTGTTTATGTATTCCTTAAACTCAATTAAAAAAATTTTCACTGCAAATCCCAAGTAAGTGCCACTTATTACTGAATAATAGCTATGCAAAATGTATGTCGGCCATCCTTGGACGCCATTTTGAAATTATTATCAATATTTAAGATTTAATGAGCCATAAAACACTTTGTTTAGAGAAAAAAAAGCAGGAATCTCAAAAGGAATGTACATTAGGATAAGATATGGCTATCTATTCTACCCCCCCCCCCACCACCTTGTTACTATATATAGAATTACCCTTTTTAGGTAAAAGGTCATAAAAAATTTCCTATGGCCGAAATACATCCAACTTTTTTTGGTGGCATTCCAGGTCGATATCAACAGTTTCCAACAAAAATCACTTTGTAAATAATGC
>NW_022733477.1:375-890 GCF_011630105.1 Anneissia japonica | reverse complement strand
TGTCATTTAAATTACTGTAACATTAGTTTATTAACAATTATTTTTAGTAGTATTGAAGTTTGTTAATTGTTACTATATTACTGTATAACTTGGTGCTATTTTTCTTTTTTTACAGAAACAACGCAGATACGAAGTTGACCGAGTTTGAGATACGTTTTTTTGTTTCTTGCTATATATATTGATATAATTTTAATTATTATGCCTGAATCAAATAAAAATCTATGGAATAAGTATAGTCAATAGATTAGTTTCGCATACGTTTTTTTTCTTGTCTGTTACGTTTCCATTTACCATAAATGTTCTGATCATGTTATTATAATATTGTAAAGGAAATATGTATTTCCATATTTATATTCCATATAAAATTATCAATACATTGATAATTGCATTCGGTACATTTTAAAAGCCTTTTCATGCTTCTGTTATATTCATAAGCCCGAGAAAATCACTCAACTTGCTAGGCCTATTTCTTTAGTTGCATAACTGGAGTATAATTGTGGAAAGAAAAGTTTCCA
>NW_022733477.1:0-357 GCF_011630105.1 Anneissia japonica | reverse complement strand
TTATTGCCATGGTACTCTTAAGGCGAAGATGACACAAGGTTTGTGATTTCTTGTTTGTTTTATTTCCATTTTTGTTACATTATTGCAAAGACAGAAGTAGGTCAGATGCTAAAATAGACGACTAGCTATTTCTAGGTACTGTACAAATACGTGCGCTGATGCGTAGTTCACCACTTCACGTGTGTTCACCTACTTCATGAAACCAGTAACTTCGAATAGTCTGCGCTGGCTGCTAATCATGTCTATAAAATTAAAAAACAAATGGATAATAAAATATATATTTGATCATGTTTATAAAATAAAAATAAAAAAATAAAAAAATAAATGGATATTAAAATATATAATTGTTATTATGAT
>NW_022733476.1:0-554 GCF_011630105.1 Anneissia japonica | reverse complement strand
TAGTTAAAATGTGAATTGTTATTCTGCCATGGTTAATTATTTTTATTAAACAGTTACTATTTTCCCATAGTTTATTTCCATAGTAGGCCTATTAAACTGTTGCCATTCAAAATAAGGCAAGATTATATAGCATTAATTAACTAGACTTATCATGTTTGCCTAACATTAACTAGACATATGCTACTATCAAGAATCATACTATTTAACCAATTTCTATTTACAAATTGTGAGTACACAAACAGTAAGAATAATAAAAATAATACAACTTAACATGCAATCTTCATTGTAACCAGGGAGAAAGCTCTCTTCTGATTAGTTGGCTGTTGAAAGAACGTCACGCTTCAGCGTATCACAGTTTATCTTTGCAGTTATGCCCTTTTGCCTTGGGAATTTACTGAAAATTGTGTAGTTATGCCCTTTTGCCATGCCCCTATCTAGCCCGGGGGACACTTTTTTACATTTTTTTTTTGTGCAAACATGTGTAGCATGATGTACTGACCCCACTAGGCTATATAACTCATTTTCGCCAAAAATGTCAGTTATGCCCTTTTGTC
>NW_022733475.1:8445-12284 GCF_011630105.1 Anneissia japonica | reverse complement strand
CCGGGCTCGAACGCGAACGTCCGGAAACATATCTCGACGTCATCGCGTTACACCGACGGGAAAGCGGTATACGATGACGTCACCATTTTGCCCAGCATCAGTACCGGTTCACTGACGCGTTTAGCCTTTACAACAACCGCAATACATTAAGAATAGGAAAAGTGGTGTAACAATAACACTCCACTTAGTTGACGCAAACTCGAAAATTTTTTGCGTCCGGGCTCGAACGCAAACGTCCGGAAACATATCTCGACGTCATCGTGTTACACCAACGGGAAAGCGGTGCACGATGACGTCACCATTTTCCCAGCATCAGTACCGCTTCACTGAGGCGTTTGGCGTTTACAACAACCGCAATGCATTAAGAATAGGAAAAGTGGTGTAACAATAACACTCCACTTAGTTGACGCAAACTCGAAAATTTTTTGCGTCTGGGCTCGAACGCGAACGTCCGGAAACATATCTCGACGTCATCGTGTTACACCAATGGGAAAGTGGTGCACGAAGACGCAACCATTTCCCAGCAGCACATAGCGCTATATAAGCATAAAAGCATAGTTAGCTTCAATATCCTACGAAAATCTACAAACTATCCTACGAAAAACACAAGCAGTTAGGCTCATTTATATTCATGAGCATTTTTAAATGGCGTTTATAAAGCGTGTGGGGTGATCGGCAAATGCTAAATGCGTTGTTGTGTAGTAGTTTAATATCTCTTCACGTAGCATCCGTGAAAAAATTGTTTTTCGTTATTCTTAATTCGAAATCTTATGACATTTTTCATGGCAGAATGTACGAGGGAATATAAGCAAGGAAAAGTAGCTACTCTGCTCAGCCAACGAGCGACGGCTGACACTGGCACGGGAGGACCTGTGCTGGGACGTGAGATGCAGACATAGGAGCAGACTCAAGAGGGCGATGTAACTCGAGCTGATCAACACGAAGTCATCGTTGTTAACTCGAGAGGGCGTTATAACTCGAGCGGATGCAATAAAAGCCGTAAACACGTGTCTGTGTCTTTTCTTTTTCACCACTTACAACATAATATACATTACAGACGATCTGTGGTACGATGACGTCTTCTGTGCAACTCGAGCGGATGTATTAAAAGCCGTAAACACGTGTCTGTGTCTTTTCTTTGTCACCACTTACAACATAATACACATTACAAGCAATTGGGGTACGATGACGTCAACTGTTCAACTCGAGCGGATGCAATAAAAGCCGTAAACACATGTCTGTGTCTTTTCTTTTTAACCAATTTTACTCATTACAGACGACCTGTGGTACGATGACGTCTTCTGTTCAGCTGGAGCGGATGTAATAAAAGCCTTAAACTCGTCTCTGTGTCTTTTCTTTGTCATCATTTACAACGTAATACTCATTAAAAGCAATTGGGGTACGATGACGTCTTCTGTTCAACTCGAGCGGATGCAATAAAAGCCGTAAACACGTGTCTGTGTCTTTTCTTTGTCACCACTTACAACATAATACTACATTACAGACGATCTGTGGTACGATGACGTCTTCTGTGCAACTAGAGCGAAACTGGAGCGGATGTAATAAAATCCTTAAACTCGTGTCTGTGTCTTTTCTTTGTCATCACTTACGACATTATACACATTACAAGCAATTGGGGAACGATGACGTCTTCTGTTCAACTCGAGCGGATGTAATAAAAGCCGTAAACACGTGTCTGTGTCTCTTCTCTGTCACCACTTAAAATATAAAGCACATTACAAGCAATATGTTACAATTTCAGCGAACCCATGACGTCTTCGTATGTTGCCTCGAACCAACACAGCACCCATGACGTTATCGGTGCCGATCGGCCGAATGGGTTGACAGCCGAAGACCATGTGCCTGTGTCATAAGAGCGAATGCCATTACAGTCGGTGTATGCATTTATTTTTTCTTAACCGAATATTGCCCCAACAGGTACTGGACCCTTGACGTCATCGTTACCTGTCGAGCTGATGCACGATGTCGTCCTGAAATATGTATCGTTTTACACATGACGTCATCTGTGTGCAGGAGACTCCTACATAAGCGCAGACGAGGATCCACCATCGTCATTCAAGTTTCAAGAGGAGCAATCGTTTACCAATTCGCGATACCCCCGTCCCAGTACATCCCCGAGTCGCAGTGCCGGTAAGTTTTCGACCATCCCTCGTCCTTAGCTTCGTTCGTTCCCGAACGCGCAGCTTCGATGCCGCACGGGGTGACGGGTTACTGCCGATGGTAAGACAGGTACTGCTATTCCTTTGAATACTTCCTGCGGTCGGATCTGAACTAGCTCGGTTTCCTCTCGGGGGAACCGGCCTAGTGCCTCCTTCTAGGGGGCACCGGGAAGTGCGACCCCGGTTCGCCGGGTAGCCAGGGCAAACGTCACCTCGGCGTCGTGGTCTGTCGTTTGAAGCAGAGCGAGGGGGGAGCACCGATGCAGCATTCGGTGCCTCTCGACTTGGGAAGGTCTCGCCGGACGATGTCTCTGATCCCCTAATACCTTCGCGGAAGGCGTCCCGTTTGCGTACGGGACTTTTCGAGAAGGTGGTGTCTCGTTTGCGTTCGGGACTTTTCGAGAATGCGGTGTCTCGTTTGCGTTCGGGACTTTTCGAGAAGGCGGTGTCTCGTTTGCGTTCGGGACTTTTCGAGAAGGCGGTGTCTCGTTTGCGTTCGGGACTTTTCGAGATGAAAGACTCACGTTTGCGTACGGGACTTTCGAGATGGAGGCGTCACGTTTGCGTTCGGGACTTTCGATAAGACGGCGTCCTGTTTGTGTACAGGACTTTCGAGATGGAGGAGTCACGTTTGCGTACGGGGACTTTCGATAAGACGGCGTCCTGTTGGCGTATAGGACTTTCGATTAGGCGGTGCAATTTCGGCCTCGATGCCACCAACGGGTAACGGATTACTGCCGATTGTTAGACAGGTACTGCTATTCCGTTGAATACTGCCTGCGGTCGGATCTGAATCAGCCCAAGAAAGGCAACGTTACCTGGGCGTCGGAGTTGGAATCAGACTTACGAAGAAGGAAAGGATCCTATTGCGCTAGGGTCCGTCGTATATATTTTTGGGTTCGGGAAGGCGATCAAGGTCCTATCGTGTTAGGATCTCACGTTGGAGGACAGAAAATGATCCTTTTGCGCAAGGATTCGAAACTCCTAGAGCGCTAGGTTTTTTGAAGGCGAGAATTAAAGGTCGAACGGGATCCGACATCCTATGCGATGGTGTCGTTAATAGAACATATAAGGTCGAACGTTTTTTCGGGAGATTAAAGGTCGAAAGTTTGGCGAGAGAATAAAGGTCGAAGGTTTTGCGAGAAAATAAAGGTCGAACGGAATCCTAATGCGATAGGATCCGACATCCTATGCGAGGGTGTCTTAAAATCGGACAGGGACGGGATCAAGCTGTTAACCTGCTCATGGTGATCCTGCTAAGACGGCCGCCGTCGTCGAACAGATAACAGCGCCTTTCAAAGATTTAAAGTTAATAAAATGAAAGAAACAAAAAATTGTTTTCCCCTTTTGTTTATCTTTGTCAAACACAATCACAGACAAGTTAGGTCAATAACAAATGCTTTACGTGTGTGAGCGAGATTTTCCAATTTCATGATTAGTTTGAAGGATACGATGATGTTGGTGTCGATGTAATATACAATTCATGGTACTCCGTTTTCCGTGTAAACTAAAAAAAAAAGTAATAATCTATAACGAGGTCGTGCTTACGTCCTGCAGAGTCACGTTACAACGTATCTACGATGAACATACTTTGTTTTGACTCTTCTGGTATTCAAAAACTGTTTTTGAGCCGATGGAGTTTGGCAAAAAAAAAAAACA
>NW_022733475.1:5513-7504 GCF_011630105.1 Anneissia japonica | reverse complement strand
CCTTGGGGCTGTCGTGTTTGCTTTGCCTGTCCCATTTCCAATTCCGTTCTATCACGATGAATTCGAACAGCCAGGTGATCTTTTTACGTAAGTCCTCCTCGCTTATCTCTTTCCTCTGGGCGATTTTGCTCTTGAACAGCTCTTCGCACCAGCTTGCGTAATAGTTCCGGTTTGAAGTCGTAGTCGAGACTTGATCGTGCATTTGGTACTCCATACTTCTTATTTTATTTATTTTTTTTTATATTTGTTTTCAACTATCACCACTCGGAATATGGCGATGCTTTCTCTACGATTCTCTTTTATACTACCATTGAGCCAAAGTACCCATTTCGTCATGGGGTTTGTCGGCGCACGCATTCGCATCCGCCAACGTCATCGTGACCGCAGCTCCCAACAGTTGATCGAGACCGCCGGCGTGATGACGTCATCGTGTCACCCTCTTTGGATTAGCCGAGACTCCGCGACGTAATCGTGTCACCCTCTTTAGATTGGTCGAGACCACGCGACGTCATCGTCATTCGAGCCGTCGATCCTCGCTATATAAACCAGCGCCGGCGTCCCGAGATTCACAAACAGAAATGGAGGACTGCGATACTAGAACAGCTACTGAATACATTGATTTCTTCAATGCTCTAGAGGACATAAGCTTCGAGCAGATGTCGGGAGACCAAGTCCTCAGGACGGCGATGATGACATTGGACGATCCCAACTCGCCCATGTACAGGGTGGAGAGTCCAACCGAGTTTTCAAAGGCGGCTGATGTGGAACAACCTGCATCGATGGAAATTGCTGTGGAACCTGCGTCGATGGAGACTGCTGCTGAACCGACTGTGGAACTGGAACCAGTTGTGGAACCGGCTGTAGAATCGGTTGTGGAACCTGCATCGATGGAATCGGCCGTGCAACCTGCATCGATGGAAGCTGCTGCGGAACCGGCTGCAGGACCTGCAGCTATGGAAACTGCTGCGGAACCAAATGCAATAATCGACGTGAAGGGGAGTCTAAACAAACTTATAGAACTTTGCGGGGAAAACCTGCCTTATTCCCAGGCCTTCGGGAAGATGATAGAATTCCTGACGAGAAGGAAAGCGAGGCCCTACGAGATGCCGACACTTCTCTTTTGCCGAGACGAGGTGAGCGGGTCGCCGTACGTCGTGGTGTCCACGGTTCTGGAAGCGTTGAAACTCAACAACGCTTACGTCGAAAACAGCTTGAGGAGGACGTTCGGCCAAAGGAACAGGATGAAGCGAATGGAGGAGACGGGAAGGCAGGACGCAGAAATCGGCGTGAAATCGCAAAACAGACATTTCGTGGCGGACTTCGTGGGAGCCGAACCCAGAGATCTTCCGACGCCCATAGTGACATGCAATAACCAAGAGAACGGACAGATCAGGTTGCGCTGGCTCATGTCGACGGCGTGCGTCTACCGCGCCGACGGCGAACCGGCACCCTGCGGCGTCCGCCTTCGAAAGGAGGACGGCTCCGTCGTCACCGTCGTGCTGATGCCTTTCTCGGTGGTGAAGCTCTGCGACAAGTTCGACGTCGAGGAGGAGGAAGACGACGCGACGACGGAGGAAATGAGAAGAACGCTTTCGGCCATGCCCTTCTGCTCTGAAGACGGACGGTGCGCATTCATACAGAAGAACGACAGGAAGAGAGCTTTCACCTGCGAGTCCGACGTCCTGACCCAATTCCCGGCCGTCGGCCAACTCCGAGGAGCCCTCGCCGAACCGACGCACGACGAACGACCGAGGACCGAGGCCGTCGCGAGCATCAAACCGACAGACGAGAGCCTCGCCAAGAAATTCGGCCAGTGCCTATTTGGCCGATTCTTGGCGAGGACCGTCGCATCGTCCCCTGGAGACGGCAAGTGGAGACGCGTCCTGAAGGTGATGGACGTTTCGGCTGCCGTCGCGTCGACGCGAACAAAGATCGGCGAAGCTTCGAGGAGGGAAAAGAATTTGGTGAGGGAAATCGAAAAGGAGACAAGC
>NW_022733475.1:3219-5346 GCF_011630105.1 Anneissia japonica | reverse complement strand
GAATGGCGTGGACGAAGGAGCAGGGCGAGTTTAGAAAAATGATGAAAGACATGCAGGTGACGATGTGCACTCTGCTTAAGCGAGCGAGGGACGAGGACGAACAAAGTAAAAATGGGAAGAAGAGAAAAGAAGGAGACGATCAGAAAAATAACAAAGAGGACGACGACGATGACGAAGAGGATGAAACATGGAAGGCGGTGAAAAGAAAGAAGCGAGGTGAATCCAAAAATAAAAAGAAGCGTTCCAACAAAGAAAATAATGTAACCAAACCGGTTAGAATTTAATATCGAGAAATTATTACTTTAAGTTTGTTGAATAAAATATATGTATATAATTCTGAAAATGTCGTCCAATGTAATTTTATCGAGTTTAATTGTTGTTCGAGCGTGAAGTTTGAAGTTGTGCGAGTGTAGAGTGTGTGTCGTGCTTCGAGTTCGTCGACCTGACGATTACAGACAGTTTATGTCGTCTACCTGTGTTTGTCTGGCTTCCAGTTCTTCGACCTTTCAAGTCTAGACGGCCGGATACCAAACATTGTTATATCTTCAGTCACAAAAAACAAGTTTCAAAAATAAAAAAAAAACACACACAAGACCAATATTTTCACATTTTGTTTTAGCCTTCTCTTTATTCAAACTAGAAAATCACTAATTCTTTTGAAATTAAAAAAAACGCTGACAAGAGAGATTTTTCCGTATCTTCTTCACCTTTCACCTTCTTTTTATTATTATTATTATTATAGGGGCAATACTTGACAGTGTGTGCGTTGTCCCCGCCGTCCCCGCAGGACGTGGCTAACGTACACGCTCTCCATCTCGCCGTTGTTCTTGCAGAACACGCACCAGCTAGGCGTGAAGCGTTGACGCGCCTTCTTGTTTCTGCTGGACGGCTGTTTCCCGACCGCCTCGATCATTGCATACCTGAACAAAGAAACAAAACGGGATAAATAACCCACCGGAAAAAAAACCTACTCGCCTTTTCCCCCACCCCCATCTTCCTCTCTAGAAAATTAAATATCTAAATGTTACCTCGAGGTCGATCCAACCGTCGAACAGAACGGGGCGGATTTCGCAATCCACGCCGTTCCTCCGGAAATCGAACCGCACCGGATCCGAGACGGGTTCCCCATCCGCGGGTTTCCAAGGCTCGAGCATCGACATGACCAGCGCGTTCAATCCCAAGTAATCCTTCATGGGCAAAAAATAACGATCTTCAAAATTCATCGTGAACGCCCCTGCAGTTTCCTCCACGAATAGCTCCTCCGGTATGTGTGTGTCGGACGAGCTTGTTGGGGTGCTATCGCGAACGAAGTCTATCGACCTTTCGAAGCCAGGCACGCGCAGTCTGTCCAGAATTGTCGAAATTTTTTCTAAGTCTAGAAAAATCGAAATTTTTCTAAGTCCAGAAAAGTCGAAAATTTTTCTAAGTCCACAAATCTCTAGCTTTAAAAAAAAATTATGTTTGCTGTTATCGGTTAAGCGATCGGAGACCGACGAACGGAGTCCGATCGCCGTAGCAGGGTCACCACGAGCAGGTTAACAGCATCGACCCCACCCCCCACACCCAACCGCTGCCTTCGGATGGACCGAGAAGGACGACTTCCTCGCACGGATGCGAACGCCGGTTCGAAAGTCCCGACGACAAAACTTGTGCACTGAATCGTCTTCGAGACTTTCGGATCGGCGTTCGCACCTGACCGAAAAGGCCGAACCTACCCGTGCGGATGGGACCGTCGAACCGTCCGCACGAAGAACGAGACCTGCACACTGAATCGTTCGTCGTACGCGCAAAAGAACGAGGGGACCCTGTCCGATATATGCCCAAGCTCTCACGCAAAAGAGCGAGGGGACCCTGTCCGATATATGCCCAAGCTCTCACGCAAGAGAACGAGGGGACCCTGTCCGAGTAATTGCCCAAGCTCTCACGCAAAAGAGCGAGGGGACCCTGTCCGAGTAATTGCCCAAGTTCTCGCGTAAAACTGCGAGCGGGATCCAGAATTATGGGACGATGGAGACCCAACTGAATCCGCACCCACCCTTTCGTTGCCTAATCGTGATGGGCCAAGATTTCGTCTCTCCAGGAGAGATTAATCTACCTGTTGCGGATTCAAAGGTTCGTCGCTCCCCC
>NW_022733475.1:0-3137 GCF_011630105.1 Anneissia japonica | reverse complement strand
AGCTCTCGCGGAAGAGAGCGAGGGAACCCTGTCCGATATATGCCCAAGCTCTCGCGCAAGAGAGCGAGGGGACCCTGTCCGAGTAATATGCCCAAGCTCTCGCGCAAAAGAGCGAGGGGACCCTGTCCGAGTAATATGCCCAAGCTCTCACGCAAAAGAGCGAGGGGACCCCAAAGAGTAGAAGTAAAGTAAAGATGGTGAAGGTGACAGAAGCCAATCTCGTCCGGTCGCTCAGAACAAACCGCGCGAAGCGGTATCCTCTGTCCAATCCGGCGTCCGCGTGTCGTAGGCCAGACAAAATCCGGAGGCAAACTTCTAGATGTGTATAAGAGACAGTCCTCCTACCGTGGACTCAAAACCCAGACTTGAAAGTCAACGACGCCAACGCCGGAAAAATGAGAAGAAGAAGTAGGGTATTTGTCTTGTCCCGATCGCAGACACCAGTCGTCTTATCTGTAAAATAAAAAAAAGTAATGTTATCAAGCCTCGCTCCAGCTCTCAAGTCGGTCGGCGTACTGCATCGAGGAACAAGGTTTTGGCCTGCGGTATCCGACCCTGGCAACCCAGCTTCCACCGCACGTTTCTCAACGCTGACTGTGCCAGAGACCGTACCTATTGGATGTGGGTAGACGCGTAGTCTTTTGCACTGACCAGTCGGTAAATCGGGTAACCCCTGACACACGCGGATCCCGTGCGGCTTCAACGAAGGCCACCAGTCCGTCCGTACCGAAGTAAGGACAAATGGTCGGCGCTCAGCCTACGCTTCCTCTCCTTCTCCGTCAAGAATTCGTCTTAGTCGTACCTGCGAAGGTATAAGAAAGATAACATAAATCTTGTTCCGTGCGACACCTGAACATTGAAGACAAAACATTTTTTTTTCTTAACTACAATCTTCCAAGATATATTTTTCGCGGTGTCGATTCGTTATCGCGTCGTAGAGTTCATTCGCGTCGTAGATGTGTTCTCGCGTCGTAGATTTTCTTCGCGTTGTAAATTTTCTTCGCGTTGCAAATTTGCTACCGCGTCGCTGATTTCATTCGCGTCGTGTTTCGCTATTTTTCGCGAATAACTATCGATCTCAATCAAGACGTACTCGATCAAGTTTACGACAAACATGGCAATACTTACAATCTACACTTACCTTAAAACCTAACTGTTGTTACTTACGCTTATACTAAACTTAACATAATTACTAAAAACCTTTACCTTATCTACCGTTCCTTACGGTCGTGCACGAAGCAGTGGTCGAAGTCGAGTCGGTCGGCGAACGACGTCGAAGAACAAGTCGTTACCTATGCGCACGGATCCAAAAAAGGCTCCGTTGAGGTTGTTCGACACCTTCCACATTACTTGCGCTACCAGAGGCAAAGCCCGCATAATGCTTAGGTGAAGCTCACCAAGTCCGCAGAAGCGATCACATATACAAGGCCTCACAAGCCCGATAGCTGGAGACCCAACCGAATCCGCACCCACCGAACTCCCCCGAACCGCAGACGGGAGCCGTGTCGCGGGTGCAGCAAATCTAGCCTGCTTTGCGGCCGTCCATGGAAGATGTACCACTATTGGAATTTCACCAACAAAGCAGATTACTCCCTAGACGCTCTTTACAGCTTTACATTCGTTGCTCTTCGAGGCCTCCAGCATCCGCACGACACACTTCCTCCGTTCTCCATCCGACAGCGACTTCGACCGTCCTCCGTGAAACTTGCGTAAGGAATGAACGATTTTCTAACACCGACTCCCATTTATACATTTCGGTGCATCGTGCCACGCTAACTCTGGACTTTGATTGGTCGGACAAATCACGTGATCCAAATTCTCGATGCCGATTGGCCAAATCTTGGCGCCAAAATCGGTAGACCGGAACGCCGGCATCCGGCGACCGCCGTTGCGAGCCGGCGTACGCCGGACGCTGGACGCCGTCCCGGTGGTCGCTGCGAGTCGGCGGACGGCGTTCGTGACACCGGACTGGGAGTCGCTGTCACGGACGCCGGACTGGCCGTCCTGTTCGTCGCTGAGTGTCAGCGGACGGCGTACGTAACACCGGACCGGCTGTCCTTGTCACGTACGCCGGACGCCGGACTGGTCGTCGTTGCAAGCCGGCGGACGGCGAACGTCGGACGGCGTACGTGACACCGGACTGGCCGTCGTTGTCACGTACACCGGACGCCGGACTAGCCGTCGTTGTTTGCAGCCGTCGTCTTCTCGAGTCGGCGGACGGCGTACGTGACACCGGACTGGCCGTCGTTGTCACGTACGCCGGACGCCGGACTAGCCGTCGTTGTTTGCAGCCGTCGTCTTCTCGAGTCGGCGGACGGCGTACGTGACACCAGACTGGCTGTCGCTGTCACGTCCGCCGGACTGGCAGTCGTCGTCACGTACGCCGGACGCCGGACTGGCCGTCGTCGCGATCCGGCACGACGGCGAACGTCGGACGTCGTCGGACTGGCAGTCGTGGTCGGTGGTCGCGGACGCGAGCAGGCGAAAGGACACCGTCATGCCGTCGATCGATTTCTTTGCCGGCGTAGTCGGTCTCCGTCCGTGGTCGTTATCAACTTGTACACGATAATATACACTGATTCAATGTATGTACGCCGGCTCATTTCTTTGGGTGCGAGTAGGCACAAATAATATATATTTATGTCATCCATAACAAAATAAAATAGTAAAAGATATAAAAGTAACACAGTAAAAAACTAAAGACAACAATTTAAAACTTCTTTCGTTCTTTATTTATTTGTTATGGAAAGTTACTTTTTTTTCTTTTTTTTTGTTTCATTAACATCGGATAACGTCCCAACTTTGACCATCATCTTCTTCGATACTTATTATCTTCCACATGTCCATTTCGAAAGGGTTCGTCGTCGGTTGAAATTTCGCCAACACCAAAACTTTGAATAAAGTGAAACGACTTGATACAGACGGGAGATATGTAATTGTAAAAATTGAAATTAATAGAAAGTCTTTTGTTATCATTAATGTTTATGCACCAAATAAATGTAAAATGAGAAGCCAGTTTTTTAGAGAATTAGATAATAAGATATCTAAATTTGTTGACTTGGAGAAAGACCAAATTATTGTTGGAGGAGACATAAATTGCATATTTGATAGAAAGTTCGATCAAAAAAACAGTGTTG
>NW_022733474.1:0-982 GCF_011630105.1 Anneissia japonica | reverse complement strand
ATCAACCATCTGAGGAAAACGATTGTAATGACTCAAATTTTAATACTTCTGAATATACTTTTAATTCCTTTGTTGATAATGATGAAAGATATGATGATCAGGCTGATATGTTAATTGATCGCCTTAACACAAGATCTACTACACTTGATGAATGTAAATACTATAATATAACTGAACTTAACACACTGCATGCTACGCTAAAACAATCCAACTTATCTCTATTACATATAAACATTCGGAGTCTTGTCAACAAAGTAGATGCATTTGAAAAGCTCCTAAATTCAATTCATACTAAGTTCTCAGTAATCGGGCTATCTGAGACCTGGCTAAATGATAACAAACCGTTGCCGTTTTTACATGATTATACCTTTTTCGCAAGTAATAGACAATTACACGTAGGAGGAGGTGTGGGATTATTCATTCGTAACGTATTTAATGTTCGTATTCGCCCTGATCTTGCCCTCCCGAAAGAATTTGGTGATTCTATATTTATTGAAATAATACTTAATACAAAGAAAAACATAATTATTGGCACTGTATACAAACCTCCCTGTACAAATATTATTAGTTTCTCAAAACTTATTGATGAATTACTAACTAAAATTAATACGGAAAATAAAATATGCCATCTTATGGGAGATTTTAATATTGACTTGCTTAAATTCCACAATCATAACATAACCAATAATTACTTAGATATTATTTTAACTCTTTCATTTTATCCAACTGTTTCCAAAGCAACTCGTATTACTTCAAACACTGCAACACTAATAGACCACTTTTATACTAATGAAACTGAATCTAGTATAGTCTCTGGTGTTCTGGTTTCTGATATCACTGATCATTTGCCTATTTTCCAGTTTATTGATAATGATCTAGATAAACTAAAAACCCAGGAAAGCTTCTCCTTTGTTATAAATGATATGAATTCCTTTTGCAATAATTTATCTCAAGTTGACTGGTCCGATGTTTACAATAGTGA
>NW_022733473.1:0-527 GCF_011630105.1 Anneissia japonica | reverse complement strand
ATATGTATATTTATATATTATATATATATGTATATATATATGTATATATAGTTGTAGTTTGTAGACTGAACGTCTACTTGTTTTAATTATTATACCTTCTTTATGTAATGTTCTTTCTTCTAGCATAGTCTTTCTTTGTCTAGTTTTAATTTATAAGCCTTCGCCACCCCCAGTAATCAACCTTTTTCACATCTACTTCTATATTGTTAATCCCTTAAACCCACATGGTAAACTTGTACATAAGATATTCTCTTCTATTTAAGTGCCTGCTTATGTATATCCAGTCTGAGTCTTGAATTTGTGATTGCCGAATAAACATATCAACTTTCCGACATATACCTTGTTGTACTGACTCTGTATGTTATAGTATGTTTCAGTTATATTCTATACCCGTTACATATTAATATATATATATATATATATATATATGTATGTATGTATGTATGTATGTATGTATGTATATATTTGATTGCCGAATAAACGTCTCAACTTTCTGACATATACCTTGTTGTACTGACTCTGTATGT
>NW_022733472.1:0-521 GCF_011630105.1 Anneissia japonica | reverse complement strand
ATTAGCTCTTCAAAAAAAACCCCAATGTAATAACTTGCCACCGTATTTAAGCGTGGAGGAATGCGAGGACAAGTGAGCAGTTGCTGTTGTTTATTGTTGGTTGTTTTATTGTTGTTTATTTGTTTGTTGTTGGGGAGATTTATTTTTTCTCTATAGCAATGCTTTACTGAGTTTTGACAGTTCTTGTAAATTTTACTTAATACTTTTTAAATTTAAACAGATTAAATTTTTGTGTTTTTTGATCATGGCATAAATAGGAAGAATTTGAAAAATCTACAATTGCAAATTCGATAACTAATTTGTTGTTTTGGCCCTATTGTAGTTTACCTAAATATATTTCATTTCTTTTTGTAATTTACTGTGAGAATTTCATCTGTCTCACCTGATTTTTTATGTGCGTGTTCCATCGATATAAAGTGTTTTTTATTAATAATAATTATTGTTATAAATTGTACGAAAGATTTTTTTTTTTTAGATAGCCCACGTCAGTCATTGAACTTCAAATCAGATGTTTTTAAAAT
>NW_022733470.1:0-918 GCF_011630105.1 Anneissia japonica | reverse complement strand
CTCAACATGAAAGAAGATGGTTAAAGTCAGAGGCATATACCAAAAATAAAACAGGGCCAATGACACTTCCCTGTGGAACACCACTTGGAATAGGCCCCAAAACCAACTAGGCACCCTTGAAAACCACCTTAAATGTTCTATTAAGGAAGGAGTTTAAACATTTAGGGATTTCCCACTTATTCCAACATTGTGTAATTTTAGTATAAGCAATCTACTATGAAAATACCTTGTTGAAGGCAAACATAAACTCTAAGAGGGCTACATCAATAAATCAAGAATGCATATCAAATTGAGAAGTCCAATTATAAGGTTAAAAGAATTTTTGATGGAAAATAATGCTTAAGCTTGTTTAGCATACCAATGTTGCATTCAATTACGTTGGATACCTAATTGACATGCAGTTTCCAAGAAAGTTTTGAGTCGATGACTCCACCCTGGAATTTAGTCTGATTTACACAAGTTATTATATGTTACCATTGATTACATAAATTAGTTTTAATATAATTATGCTGATTGAAAATAATGTAACTATATTTTGAGGCAATCAATGATAATTTATTAAGTTTAATCCAGACCTTAATTAACTCTGTGCTCATAGTTTTTACTAGTAAATTTTTATCTATGAGAAAACACAATATTCGTGTCATTTAGCAAAGAGAAACTTTGCACAAGTCTACAAAGTTGACTAGAAGAATTAGGAAGGTCATTGACATAATATATTAAAAACAGAAGCGGCCCAAGTATCGAGCCTTGAGGCACACCACAGGTTTTTGGACAAGAGGCAAGAATTGTCACTATTGACAGAGAAGATGAGGCCATATTTATTTACTGTTTCAACTTAATAATAATAATTATTATTATTATGTCATTCTGAACAATGGTGAGAAGTGGTGAACAATGATTTATAAGTAAAATCTT
>NW_022733469.1:0-711 GCF_011630105.1 Anneissia japonica | reverse complement strand
GGACGTGGAGTACACGGACGGATGTCGAGTAGACGGACGTGGAATAGACGGACGAACGTCGAGTATACGGACGTGGAGTAGACGGACGAATGTCGAGTACGCACTCACTTCCGCGACACGCAGACCGACCTCGAGTACGCGGAAGGACGTCGAGTAGACGGACGAGGAGTACATTCGTGACCGTGTCCTCCGTCCGGTTCACAGGTTCGGCCTCTCTGGACTTACAAACATTTCTCAAAGCTCGACTTTCCAAAAAAATTCGACATTTCTGGACTTAGACAAATTTTCGACATTTCTGGACTTAGACAATTTTCAAAAGCTGGATTTAGAAAAAAAATCAGAAAGCTTGAAAATCGGATAAAATGTGTCCGCGTCTCAGCGAAGGACGTCGAGTACACCAACGTCTCGGCTACCCGCCCACGGACGTCGAGTACACCGACGAGAGTGCGACTCGACGACAGGCGTCGAGTGTCCGCGAACCTCGACTGATGTCGAGTACACGTCTCTAATTAGACTTCGAAAAAAAAATTTTGGATATTGGAAAGAAATTGTGTCCGCGTCCTAACGACGTACGTCGAGTACACCTACGACTCCGCGAACAGCCGACGGTCGTCGAGTACACGGACGAGTCCGCGAATCTCCGACAGACGTCGAGTACACGGACGCGTCCGCGGATCTCCGACGGATGTCGAGTACACGGACGCGTCCGCG
>NW_022733468.1:0-702 GCF_011630105.1 Anneissia japonica | reverse complement strand
GAGATTAGGGACAATAAAAAATAAATATCCGAGCAAAAAAAAAATAAATGTATTCTATATATTTTTTTTTGAATTAATTGGTGTACCCACGCAAAAGTAAAACACACTATGGACTCATAATTCACATTTAATATTTTTTTTATTGATATCCTTTCATCTTCAAACATTTAAACTATTCATAACTTGATCGTAAGTTGGAGGTGCTTCGAATCCGGAGATGCGGACCACGACCCGAGTGGGACGATCGGAGGTAACTTCTCTCCATTCATTCTCAACTTTCTTCCACAGGCTCGCGATCCAGTACAGCCACCAACCGTTCACGGAGTTGAGACACACGAAAAGGCACCAGAAGACGCCGATGCTGAACTCGCACAGCTGACTCGTCGTGGATTTCTCGTGGAAGATCGACGACACAGCAACCAGAAACGCCGGAAGTATCAGGTTGAAAACTATCGTGAAGAGAAAGTGGAGGTTGACGACCGTTCGAAAACCTCTTTTCCTCGGCCTCTCTTGGTCCCAGAACTTTCTCATGACGATCAAAATTCTCCACGTGGCTCTGCTCCCCTGGGCGCACATCGTCACCACTGACATCGTGTGCTCCTCTTCGACGAATATCGATATCAGCAGCGAGAAGATTGCGACGACGTCGTACAAGCATTCTTCCCACCGGTGGGCGGCATCGAAAAGGAGAGACTCTACGAA
>NW_022733467.1:0-516 GCF_011630105.1 Anneissia japonica | reverse complement strand
TATTGTTTTGTCACTTGTTTATGCTCGCATCAGTTTATCCACTTTCTTAATAACATGGGACTCATGGCCATGAGCGGATTGCGGGGGTTAAGCCATCCCCACTTTTGGAAAGTAAATAAAAAAAGAAAGAAAAAGAAATTATTGATCACCCAAAATGCCTCAGAGGTTATTTCTGGGTGTCTGAAAAAAAATTTTTTTCCCGGGGATAACCCTAGGGTATTGTTTTTCAATCAGCTGCCCCTTGCGGGAATCTCTGGATCCGTCTCTAACGGCTACCTGCGATAGATCCATGTAGAGAGCCTGTGGGTTAAGCCGACAAGCCTTCATTTTGGTTGGTTTTTTTAAACATTTTTTTTATATGTTTTGCTCAATAAAAGGCTCCACTCGGCTGATTTGAGGCAAAATGAAAAATGCTGATGAATATATCTGGGCCCTGTGAAAGTCTGGGGCCCTGGGTTTAGCCAGTGAGAGCTCATAGCTCTTATGCCACTGCTTCAGTTGAATGATACCTACTGT
>NW_022733466.1:0-627 GCF_011630105.1 Anneissia japonica | reverse complement strand
ACTGCTTTTTACCACAATTTTTTTTATTTGAGAGAGGGGAGGGCAATTTTGTTACTCATTCTTTAACATGCTTGACTGTAGCCAAAATGGATATAATCAAACACAGTGCTAAACTGCTTTCTTCCACATTTTTTTTTTTTGGGAGAGGGGAGGGGGATTTTGTTACTCATTCTTTAACATGGTTGACTTTGACTCTAGCCAAAAATGGATATAGTCAAACACATGCTAAACTGCTTTCTACCACAATTTTTTTTTTTTTTGGGAGAGGGGAGGGAGATTTTGTTACTCATTCTTTAACATGCTTGACTCTAGCCAAAATGAATATAGTCAAACACAGTGCTAAACTGCTTTCTACCACAATTAATTTTTTGGGAGAGGGGAGGGGGATTTTGTTACTCATTCTTTAACATGGTTGACTCTAGCCAAAATGAATACAGTATAGTCAAACACAGTACTAAACTGCTTTCTTCCACAATTTTTATTTATTTTTTTTTTGCGAGAGGGGAGGGGGATTTTGTTACTCATTCTTTAACATGCTTGATTGTAGCCAAAATGGATATAATCAAACACAGTGCTAAACTGCTTTCTTCCACAATTTTTTTTTTTTTTTTTTTTTGCGAGAGGGGA
>NW_022733465.1:0-946 GCF_011630105.1 Anneissia japonica | reverse complement strand
AACGTGAACGAATGCTGGGCGCTTCTCTGGTACCTGTTCTCCTCGTGCAGAATTGCGAAGAAACAGCTGATGACGATGAAGTATCGTGCCTTCCCAAAACCGGGAAAGTACGAAAAAGTGTTGAAGCCGAGCTTGAAGCCGCGGAGCTTCATACCACAACAACAACAACTCGATCAGTGAGCGTCTGAACAACGTTTCCTCGGCCGGCAGCCCGGTCGTCCTGTGGAAATGCTACTTCGTCGCAGTATTTTTAAGTTCTTGCTGATCTTGTTGATGTTGTGTTTCTGCAGTACGGTAGTGGCGAATATCATCCCATGGTACGTAAAAGCACGACGACGTTTCACTCTACATTAAAATACGAAACGGGAGTATATTCCACCCCATGACGTCATGGGTACCTCCATCCTCATGTCGATCCTAACCCCCATTACGTTATCGGTACCCGAATTCGAACAAAATCCAGAAAAGTCGAATTTTTTTCTAAGTCTAGAAAAGTCGAAATTTTTTTAAGTCCAGATTTTCGAAAATTTTTTTAAGTCCAGAAAAGTCGAAAATTTTTCTAAGTCCAAAAATCTCAAAATTTTTTCTAAGTCAAGAAAAGTCGAAATTTTTTTAAGTCCAGAAAAGTCGAAAATTTTTTTAAGTCCAGAAAAGTCGAAAATTTTTCCAAGTCCAGAAAAGTCCAGAAAGGTCGAAAAGTACAACGAAGAAAAAAAAATAACAATTAGACTTTTTCATATTTTTTTTCTGTTATTTATTTGTCAAAATCTCTTAAAATCTACATTCTTTTTGTATAAATCGTGACAGTTAACTTTCTTTATTTAAACAATGCCCATCGCTTCCTCGTAGGAGGGAGGATGAGACGGGGGAGATGCGGTGGACCGTTCTTCGTGGCCACGATCGAGTGCTTTGCACGCACTCGTAGCTGTGCATAACGACCACCCGT
>NW_022733464.1:0-544 GCF_011630105.1 Anneissia japonica | reverse complement strand
TATTTTATAGCTCGAAGTTAAATAAAGTTTGGATGAATGAATGAATGAATAAAATTCAATCTTTGTCCGATCTGTTTATACTCAAAGTACCTATACCCAAAACCTGGCCAATTCCATTTCCCAGAAGGATTTATATGCCGTTGCCACATCCCTATGGAACGAACTAACTCTCCAACATAGAAACAATTCAAAACTAACTGCTCTCAAAAACTCTTTCATTATATTTTATCTAATAGCGCTCTGAGACCATCTGTGTAAGGGCGCTTAATATGTGTATTTTTTTTTAGTCTGAGGTGTTTATTTCTAAAATTTTTTGACCAAAGTGTGTTACGCATAACAAAACTAGCCTTTGGTGCATATTTGTTTAAAACAATATACCATTCTGTTTTAAGAATCGATGAAATTAGTTACTTACGCCTTCAACGCTTTGACGCTAACGGGATCGTAGAGGTACTGCATTTCATATTCACCTAAACTGTTGGTATTTTTTGTACTTAAAAGTTTGGACAAAGTCATAGCCTTCAACGTTCCTTCCTTCGATGGA
>NW_022733463.1:4077-13058 GCF_011630105.1 Anneissia japonica | reverse complement strand
GTGTTAAAATTGATTATTATTTAAACAGATTTCTTCAGTGTAAGCTCGATATCAAAGGGACATGGGGTATAATTAATACATTATTACAAGGTCTTCGAACACAAACACTGATGTAATAATAGATGATAACGGTGAACCTATGAAAGATTCAACTGAAATTGCAAATGCGTTTAATAAGTTTTTTGTTGAAATAGCCCATCCCTTTCTAATAAAATGCCGACAAACCGACCCGAATTTAATAAATATTTACCTCAACCTACCCTGAATTCATTGTTTATGCTTCAAGTATCGGACACTGAAATTATAGACATTGTTAATGGCTTTAAAACTAATAAAGCACAGGGACTTGACGAATTTAGCCCAAAAGTTATAAAACAATCAATTTATTTTTTAGTTAAACCTCTTTGCCATATATTTAATTTATCTTTAAAAAACGGGGTTTTCCCAGATCAATTGAAATTAGCGAGAGTCTCCCCTATTTTCAAAATGGGTAGGAAGGATTCATTGTCCAATTACCGACCAATATCTGTTCTTACTGTATTCTCCAAAATATTAGAACGTATTATTTACAATAGAACGTATGATTATATTTAAAAAAAAACGATATTCTTTTTGATAAGCAATTTGGGTTTCGTAAAAACTTTGACACATCTATGGCATTAATTGACTTGTCCAACGAAATTGTTGACGCTTTTGAAAACAGTATGTTTGCAATAGGTTTATTTATTGATTTATCAAAAGCGTTCGATATTAATTACCATTCAATCCTACTCTCTAAACTCTATCACTATGGTATCCGTGGAGTTCCTCACGATCTTTTTAGGAGTTATTTGACTAACCGCTACCAATGCACAACGTATGGTGGCTCACAATCTGATTACTTGCCTATTAGTTGCGGTGTCCCTCAGGGCTCTCTCTTGGGCCCCCTTTTGTTTCTTTTGTATATAAATGATATTTATAATTCTTCAGCATAATTATCCTTCTTTTTATATGCGGATGATACGACTATATTTTGAAGAAATAAAAATTTAGAATCATTATTTCGTATAGTGAATGCAAGCTTGGGAGAATTATCCGAATGGTTTCTGGCAAATTGCCTCACTATAAATTTAAAGAAGTGCAACTATGTATTGTTTAGGAGTACCCAAAAGCCAATTGAACTAGGTCAGCTGCAGATCAAACTCAATGATTATGTTTTTGCTTTGGTTGATCACTCTAAATTCCTTGGAGTATCCATTGATTGTCGTCTATCATGAAAACCCCACATATTTGAAATTGAAAACAAAATTGCAAAAAATATTGGTATAATATATAGATTGGCATCATTTCTTCCCAATAATATCCTCCGCACTCTCTATTGTTCCCTTGTTCTTCCATACTTGTCATACTGCAATATTGTATGGTGTAAACATTTCCATCTAATCTAAACTTCAAACACTCCAAAAGAAAATCATACGAATAATCTCTGGCGTCCCACCAAGAACTAGTACTGATCCCTTATTTCATTCTCTAAAACTATTAAAACTTAAAGATCTTAATACACTTCAACAGTGTTCTTTTGTATATAAAAGCTTAAACTCCATTCTTCCATCTCATTTACGTTCTATATTTGCACCCAATAACGAATTATATGACTATAGTGCCAGAATCTCAAATAAACTCCACATTCCCAAACACAAAAAAAAAAATAAACTTCATTTCAACATAATATTAGATACACTGGACCTAAAATATGGAATTCGCTCCTTCTAAACATTCCAAAAAAATCTTCATTTCTAAAGTGAAAAATTATTTAATTAATAATAATATTGATTAAATAATTTTCCATATGTTGATTGATATTTTACTATTTAACAGTAGTTTTAGTTTTTTTTCCCTTATAATCCCTATTATGTATGTTTTTTCATAATATTTTTTCATTTATATTTTGAAATGCTCTATTATCATTATTATTATTATCCTTTTAAATGTTTGTCTTTTATTCTCGTTAATGTGTTGTTAATTGTCTTGGGCACACCCATCACAAGCTCTGCTTTTCGGAATTGTGCCCCCTTCAATACTTATGTTATTTATTTGTTACATTTCAATGGATATTGTAATTTACGTTTTGAAGGAAATAAATGTTAATTTTGATTTGATTTGATCTCTAGTGTTTGAACCATACTGTAAATATTAATATTCGATTCAATTCCAGATTCCATATATTCCTTACAGGTCACTATTTAATTAATTTCAGTTTTTCAGTGTTACTTAAATATAAAGGTAGGCCTAATTAGATTATATACTTTTCATGTGAAATATTTGTGTTATTTCCTTGTTCTACAATTTTTAGTATCAAACGAGGGAATAATGCATCCGACATGACAATGCACCCCTTCTCTGACCAAAGTAACTGTTAACAGTTTCGTCATATTTGATTAGCTTCCCCAAAGGAGCGAAGCTCCCGGGAGGCTATTGTTTTTACCTATGTTGTTCTTCATTTTGGCGTACGTTGTCGTTGTCGTCGCTGTCACTGTCGTCGTTGTTGGGCATTTGCTACCACGATAACCAAAGACGTTTGGTAATTTCAATTGGTGTCGAACGTGGCAGAATGCAAGATTGTAATAAGAAGACTGAGCATATTGTTACGGAAGCTTAAATTGACCTTCCGAGTTTCCAAGATAATTATCTTGGAAACATGGAATAAACAATTATTAAGACGTCTTTCCGAGATAATTTATCTCGGAAAGACGTCTTTCCGAGATAACGAATCTTGGAAAGACGGAATTCCAAGATAATTGATCTTGGAAAGACGGAATTCCAAGATAAGTATCTTAGAAAGACGGAATTCAAAGATAACGTATCTTGGAAAGACGGAATTACAAGATAAAGTACATCTTGGAAAGACGGAATTCCAAGATAAATTATCTTGGAAAGACGGAATTCCAAGATACGTTATCTTGGAAAGACGGAATTCTAAGATACGTTATCTTGGAAAAACGTCTTTCCAAGATACATTTTGAGGATATTTCCTGCACGATTAAAATCGTAACGGTACTGGGTTCGGTCTTCAGGAGTTCGTGTTTCGTACAGGTCAATCCATTCATAGAATAGGCCTTTATTGGAGAAAGCGTACCTGTAGTTAGCCATAGTAGCCTAGGTCAATACTAACCCCAGCTATATAAAATATTAATCTTATTGTTGTAGTAGTGATACTATGTACACGTTTTAATTATTGTTATTTATTCGTTAACGTCATTATATTTACATTTAAATTTCCAATGTTAAAATAATCTTATTTATCAAAATTGTATATTTAAATAATATAGTAATAGCCAAGCCGAGGTATAGCCTAGTCTAGGCCTAAACAAATTACTATATGTGAGTGTATAAAATTATGAAAAATATGATTAAAACGCAAAATTGTGAAAGAATAAAGGAAGAAGGAAGAATAGGAAAGAGATTTGGAGCGGCTGAAATATTTTCTGAAAATATACAATAGTAGTCAGTATGCTATTATTGCATTACATTTTTGTAAACAAATTTGGGCACAAAAAAACGAAATTAATTTTTATACATTAAAAATTAACGTAGGCCTATTTTCCATGCGTTTTAATAAGCAGATGTTGATGCGTACATACAGAACAATGCGTGAAAATACACAAACAACACACAATGAAATACAACAATATTCACTCACAACTTTGAACTTGAACAAATGGAATATAGGCCTATCCATTGTTAAGTTACAGGTAGCTCAACTTTCCTTATAATTACTACAGCTTTCAGGCTATCTTTGAATTTCGTCTCCTCGATGTTATCTTGGAATTCCATCTTTCCAAGATAACATATCTTGGAAAGACGTCTTTCCAAGATAATTTATCTTAGACTTCCGTCTTTCCAAGATACATTATCTTGGAATTCCGTCTTTCCAAGATAAATTATCTCGGAAATCCGTCTTTCCGAGATAAATTATCTCGGAAAGACGTCTTAATAAGTATTTATTCCATGTTTCCATGATAATTATCTTGGAAACTCGGAAACGCGGAAGGTCACTTTAAGCTTCCGTATATTGTTTTTGGTACGTGTGTGAATATGTTAACTGCTCATTTGCATAATTAATATTTCACCAATCAGGTAATTCAGGCTAGTTACCACGAAATGAAGTTCGGTAAGTCTGGTTTGAAAATTAGCAGAATGAGGGTAATAAGAAGACGGAGCCTATGTTTTTGGTACGTGTGTGAATATGGTAATCGCTCATTTACCTAAATTATATTTCACTAATCAGGAAATTTACGGTAAATACTATCATAATTCCCTTAAAAAATTTAAATTAGGTGAAATTGTTATATTTTTACATGTTGTCATTGTCGCTGTTGTTAAATAAAATTTTTAAACACCTATTTATAAATTCTCAGAGAAAAATCATACTGTGGGGAGGATATGTTTTTACTGCGCAGCATAAAAGGAACATTTTTTGAAATATTGGTGTCGGCGTTTCCTCAATGTCATATTTCCAATGATGATTGAAATCAACTTAACTTTATTTATCTTTTTTTTAACACTTCATCCCCATCCTTCTCGGACAAGAAGAATTGATGCGCGACGAGGGCGTTGAAGCAGTTCAAAACCCGGATATGGCGAATGATTAAACTAAATTAAACTTCACGTTTTTCTACCTACCCGATTATTACATCTTTAGAAGAGCTAATTTTAGAGATTTTTTTGAAGCAATAATACCTGCCAATTTGGATATTATTTAAAATGGGTAAGAAAAAAACCAGTCAAACACGCCCAGTCAGCCCGGCAGTCACCCGAATTGCTCGAATGCAAATCACCAAGTGTTTCGCCGATGCAGCCAATACCCACAGATTTTGACGACACGAACTCGTTGAAGCGGGAGTTTCAAGCAATGAACGGTACCGTAAGATCGAATCTGTTCTCTCTAACCAGAATATATTGGCACGAATAGATGAAATAGATAAAAAGCAATCTGATCTTGAGAAATCTATTAATTACGTTTGCCATTGACTCCATATCCGACATCGAAAAAAACATTAATAGCTACGATAATAAAATGGACGATATGAAAACCAACATCGACTACTTATGATAATAAGATTAAGAACATACAAAATGAAATTCTTAAACTCGAGCGATACTCTCGCAGTTTTAATTTGAGATTTGGAGGTATAGAAGAAGAATCAGGAGAGAACTTAAAACAGAAAATCAAACGTATCTTTGAAGACGATCTCGGGCTATCGGCACTGGTCACAATAGAGCATGCTCATCTTACGGGATGAAAGGCTGACGGCAAACACATACACGTAATTGCCAAGTTCTTATTTCGACACCAGAAGCCATGAAGTAATTGTTGCAGGTAACGCAAAATGAAAAAAAAAAACACTGATAAATTCGTTGTTGAGGTATTTGTACTTTTCCCGATGTGACCAGGAAACGCAGCCTTAAGTACATAATGGCTAAAGCGTACTGTGAAGGAAAAAATCCAACATTTAGAAATGGTAACTTAACAACGAACAGTTGTGCAAATAATAGGCCTATAGGCAATTCTATTCACCTGCACTCATATAAATGTATGAACTTACAATTTATTTAAGATTTACCCATTTCTAATTTCATTATGCAAGCTGGCCCAGTTTTTACCAGCCTGAGCCGTGGTGAGATTTCACATAATAACCCTTTTACACTTTTGCCCCATCGCACTGTTTTTTAATAAGTTATATAATCCTAATCGACCTATGCTCTTTAGCATAGGCATGTTGTACTTTTGTTTTTATGTTGTGTTTTAACCATATTATTTTTTTTATTACTTTAACCATATAATTTTTTTTCTTATGTAATCAATGATGAAGTCCCCTGCCCATTTCCTAGCTCCAATGTGTTGGAGGTTTTTTTTTTGGCCATATCATAGTTGATGGAATTTTAAGATTTTGAAAATGAATGTTTGATCAATGAAAATTACACTCTTGACTCTTCATGATTTTTCAAAAAAGTTTTCTGTCTTGATATCAACCTCCTTATCAGTCTTAAACGTAAATATTAGATCAATCAATAAAAAAAAAAAATACGCAAGTTGTGCCATTCTTGGCAAATTCAAGATTTATTGGTTTAACCATGGAAGTATACCTCCATGGTTTAACTAAAATTTTGGATGTAAAAATCCCTAATTTATTTAAATTAGGATCTTACTCCTTTGCATATAAATGCAGAGATGCTGGTAGGAGCTGGAGTATATTCATTCTTCTTTTAATTATACATTACAAGATTATACAATTACTCACACGGAGACAGCTAAGCTAATCTGGTGGTAGTCACCGTGTGTGCGCTAAACTATGAATATCTATAGGTCCCGGCTCAATTCCATCGCTGCCTCTCCTTGTGTTTCAGCTGGAGGACTGAAATAGAAGTTACAATAGCGCACCGACTTTCGGATGAGACGTTCAAGCCCTTGGTCCCGTGTGCTTCACAAGGTGTATTATGTCCCCAAAAGTGCAAAAGCTAAAAAAGTGCTTTTTGAAAAATGTGTCAGTTGAGTGTTTTTTTTTTCATGACAGGGCAGTATTGGCCTAAAGTTAGATCATACCTTTGGCTCAAGCCTGACCGTATGCTAAATGTCTGGTTTATAGCCAATCAGTGTAGATATATCGTGTCCATGTGTAGTGAGGTTCATCTAAGAACTCTAACTTTCACACAAAGTCCCATAATTGATTTCTAATGTAGTCCATGTTGAAATCCTGATTTATTATGTCTTCGATAAAAATTAGAATTTTCTGTAGTAAGAACATAGCCTGAGATTTGTCTTCACTTAACTTCAACATTGATAATATTTCTGTCGTATGAAATAATGTTTCCTGAAATTACCTCTATATTGATGAAGAAAAGACATGATTTACCTGTCCTAAATCTGGCTTCATTTTAACAGATCTCATCCATACAAAACACTTCACACACCTCACAACATTTAGCGATGAGACGTAAAAATATATATTCTTGAAGAATTTCACCTAACTTAAAATAGAAACTTTCTTGAGAGTGAAGATAGTTCTATGTGGTTGCCATTGAATTGATCTTTGGCAGTTGACACGAGAGAAAAAAAGGTGCCGACTTGGTCGACAGGATCAATAACGTTGTGGAAAAAAGACACGAATGATATAAGGGTAATGTTGATAAATGTTTTTCTGTCTACAAGTGTGCTCCAGTAGTCTACTAAATGCCAGTGTCTTCCAAATTCTGATATAAGCCAGATACTGTCCGATTTCTTAGGTGGGTTCAGGCACATTCACTAAAATTGTCAGATATGTCTATGAACATTTGAAGGGTTACAAATAGCGTAATTTCAGAGTGCTTCATCACGTTCATTGTATATGACATCACCAGATCTGTCAAAGAAGTTCAAGAATTCGCACAACTCATTCTGAGAAATTAGATGTTGATTTAACTTCCTCTAAGATCTCTACTAAACTCGCGATAATGTACTTTTGTTAGCGAAACTTGTTCAAAGTTTCATGAAATAAAAGGTATTTCACTGAATAATTCTACTAAAAAAAATTCCAATTGTGTAATCTCTTTATAAATAACTGTTCTTAAGATGTTATGTTCTTAATATATAACGAATTTTCAATAAAAAAAAAAAAGATAAAAACTACCCGAAGGATGAAACGCAAGTAACCGAGAAAAGGGTTTGAATATGTGTGCTTTTTCAAGTTGGGTAAAGTTCAAAAGAGCATTTATGTCAATAACACTTTCTCGTCGTGTTTTTAATGTGTCCATGCATAGCAACTAGATTGCAACCAAAATTGTAGCCGTTTCATCTGTTTTCCAGGACTCAAATCCGCTTCAACGGCGTTAAATACCATTAGATACACACCCTGCACCCTGTTTTTCCATGAAAGATGGTGGGTATTAGATCTGTTTTGTCCTGTTCATTATGGATAGCTGCTTTCATTGATTTTTTGATACGCTTTATGGGTATAGAGGTTTTCTTCACTTTCATGTACAAAAAACATTCGTAGATAATGAATACAGCTATAAAATACGGCTGTAAAAATGCTAGCAACAAAACCAATAATTTTCTTGATAATATACATTTTAGAGAAATAGCCATAAGTAACACATTTTCTTCCTAAATGAACTCCAGCTAATAAAGAACTCACAGTATTGCAATACATGGAAAAGTATAAAATAGGCTTTAAAAAAATGTTGTCCCGCGACTGTAATGAAGGAAACAGTACTTAATAATACAAGTAAAAATTAGTCCCTTCTACAAATTGGCAATACTTTATTTAGAAGGAGCATACATAAACATCACAATACTTATAAGTCCATATAATGCAAATTATCATATTATAACATGCTTTACACTTTATGTGACTAAAGTTACAGTAGGTTTCCATCCTTTACATAAGAAAGAAGTTATATTTTCTTGTGTTACTTTGCCTTTCCTTATTTTCCAAATTTTAAGTAACCAATTCTTCAATGAGTTTGACAGTTGCTCATGCTTCAAGGGCCTGTGATGCATTTTATTCAGGTTCAGAAAGAAGGGGGTCATATTTATCATCATTGTCATTACCATTGTCATTTCCGATACTTGTAGGGTCAGATTCCTCTCCATCGTGGAGATTGTCTTCTTGTAGTACAATTTCTCTAAGATGTTGCCGCCATTGAGGATCTGGAAAACAATATATCGCAAAATAATAAGTATTCATTACTTGGTGTTTTTCAATGCTTATTATTTTTTTTAATTTTTATTTTATTGGGTCCACTTTTGATACAGTGGCACTCATACCAAATGTATGGTGCATCCAAGAAACATACAAATATAAAACATACAGAAAGAGAAATTTAACTTAAAATTAAAAATAACATTAAAAAAAGAATTTAAAATTGCAAAATGCCAAGAAAAACTAAATGCTGTACACGGAGATACTGTAAGATTACCAGGCAAGTAAACATACATGAATACATGCCATGCACTACTATAC
>NW_022733463.1:0-2976 GCF_011630105.1 Anneissia japonica | reverse complement strand
AAACTGTACAAATGACTGGCCTGCTATGTATGAACTCGCACGTCAGGTGGCAGCATGCGATGTTCCCAGTTACGTGACGTGATACAAATTGAGTTGTGGTTCAGGTGGGCTAGATTTAGAGCAAAATCTTCTCCGGTTAAATACATAAATAAAATTCAAGATTCAGCAAAAAAAAGACTTCCCAAAAGATTTCCTTGTGTTTCCAAAGAAAAATGGGCTGTGGTAAACTGTCTGGTAATGTGCTTTATCCTGTAATAAAGGTTGTTTATTAACAGAGCTTCACTACCATGCGTGGCCGTTACACCAACGCTCCAACATGTTTCTAGTATAGCTACATTAAAGTTATGTTTTAAACGTTTACAGGATTTCAAGATTGGAGGGTGATTACTTTTTGAAGAAGTACACATTCCATTAAAAAGAACTATAGAGGTGTCAATGTTGCTATGTAGTAAATGATTAATCATAACAGAAATGTATTAAGCCAGTGTTTCCATTAATTATTGAACTGTTCTGGTTTTCCAGGCCAACTCACAACCTTACACCTGTCTCTTATACACATCTAGATGTGTATAAGAGACAGACTTTCATCCGTGGAATTAATAGTACTTGCAATATAATCAATGTATTCATTTTCAATCAATTTCATTCGTTTCTTAATTTCTTTCTGTTTACGATTTATCAGCTTTTTAATGTGTGATCTATCATAAGCCCCATGATTCTTAATTTGGTTATATAGTTCCTTTCTTTCAATAGACAGTTTACATACGATGGGGTCATTTGTGGTCTTCCCATGACCTGTTTGTTTAACAGTACCAATTGTTCGCTTTGCGGAGGTTTTAATGCATTCACATATTTGATCAATTCTTTTGTTAGGATCGCTACTATGAATATATGTATACTCAACGAATATATATAAAATGAATCTTGTTTATGTTCAGGTTTTTATATTTAATGAGGAAACAACAAGAACATTTTATTCAAAAGCATTATACATTTGATTTAGTATTAATTGTCACATGAGGACTGACTTATTTTTTCAAAAGAAAATCATAGCAGTACTTACCAGACTGATCAATATCAGCTTCCAAGAATGTTGGTGGTTGGTGGATGGATCAACTGATACATATTCCTCAGCAGAGCATTCTGCACCGGCTTGTTCACATAAACAGTTCAGGTTGGTCATTTCTTCACCATCAAAAGGATCGTTGTCATCATCATCATCATCATCAACATCCTGATGGCCTATAGGCCCAATGCCTACTTTATTAAAGCACTTCCTGATGGTTTCTGGTCGGACCTCATTCCATGCTGCCATTCCCCATTGAATTGAATAAAATTGAACATTTGATTATATCTGTTGCATTAGCCTTATCATTATTCAAAACATACTGCAACATATTCTTTCTTGATTCGACCTTCCATACCTGTAGATAAAATGCAATTATTTTGATCATTCATCTGTTCAATATTGCTGCTTAATTATTGTTTTACTACTTAACTGTATCATTTGATTTTACTGTATTAATAGTATAATATAATAACGGCATAGCCAAAATTTGTTCATTACTTCGATTACATAATTAATATTGTAACAATGATATTTTAAGTAATTAAAAGTAAAACCTTTATGATCCCAGCTTCAAGGGGCTGTGTTTTCGAAGTGGTGTTCTTGGGGAGGAATTCGATCTTAATATTTTGGAAATCAGTGGCTAGAGTAGCAGTGTGACACGGTGCGTTATCCACCATTAACAGAATGTGTCTACCTTCTCTTTCTTAGGCGGGCATCTCTTTAGGAAACTTTTCATAATGTCAGTATTCATCCATGATTTTTTGCTGTAGTATTAATGACTGCTATATGGATGTTGTTTTTAATGTTTTTGAAGAACGTGGCTCTTTGCTTGAGCCTATCACGATTGGGTCTTCCTTCCCACATTCAGCATTGACAAAAAAAGGCCCATGTAACACGCTGTTTGGAACGCTTTCCTCCTCTACACCTTTTCCCCTTAATTGTCAGGGATTTGGTTGGTAGCTCCTTCCAGAAAAGGCCGCTCTCATCCATGTTCCAGATGTTATGGTGAGCATATCCACTCCTTTCTTTCCAGCTATCTACAGTTGTATCTAATACGTCACCATCTTCTCCCTCAATGTTTTTACTAATCAAGTTGAGTCTAAGCTTCCACTTTGCAAGCTATCCATTTGATGCAGTAAATTGTTTCATTAGTTTTTTCTTGGCAAACTAGTTTGCTTCATCCTTTATGAATTCATCATTAAGTGGAACATTAGCACGACGACACATATAGAACCATTCCCACATATATTGATTTAATTCAGAGTACTTCTCCTTCCTATTTTACTTGACTTAGAATTGCTAGGCCTAGAGGTGGTGCTAGGCTTGCTGGGCTTGATACTCTTCGAATATTTCATGCTTTCTTTTCTGAATCTGTGTTTTACTACCTCCAAATATTACTACAAGTTCCTTTTGCCTTACCTTAGGATGACTACCTTTGTATTCAATTACTTTTAGTCTTGTTTCAAAATCCAGAGTGTTAAAAGAAATTTTATTTTCAGTCATGCTGTCTGTGTGGTTGCACAGTACATGTACTCCAGAGTCTACATTTACAATATTTTTAAAAGAAGTAAACTAAGTTTAATAGGAAATTACTGAATTATAGTATACTGAATTTTTCTTTCATATGCCAATTTATATCATATGATATTGTTTACGAAAATAACATAGACCACAAAAAACTATATTTTAATGTTTTTAAAAAACACCCCTTTTATAATGAGTTCTATCTACATTGAAATGATATAAGCTCTTCAGCTTTAGGAAAATTCTAATAAACCAAAGTGATAACAAAACTTGGGACATTGATAGGGGAGAAATAAAATTGATATATTTCTTTGACAAGTTGGATTGAATTGGAGTACAAATCTATTATTTTTATTAAATAACATTACATCGCATACATGTTT
>NW_022733462.1:0-826 GCF_011630105.1 Anneissia japonica | reverse complement strand
TATCTAAGGGTGTGGGGGGGGGGACGAACTCCCCTCCAAAAAATAATCGACCCCAGTCGATCCCCTCAAAAAGAAAATCTCGGGTCAGGCCCGAATGCAGCTTCAGCCAATTGGAGGGGGGTTTCAGGGCATGGGGTCCAGGGGCCCGCTTAAGGGCCCCGGTGGGGTCAAGGAGGCGAAGCCCTTGTGGGGGCCCCTGAAGCATGTATATGGAATATTTATTTAAATACTTGCAGGGTCCTCCTCTAAATAATGATACATTAACTTCTTTTTCAACACAGGATTTCAAGACAGTTGTCAACAACACACAGCAAAAACATACAATGTAAATAAGTAAATTTGAATAAAATTAATATTTATTATAACAACAAAAAGAATTTTTATTTCTGCTAACGTCCGCGTGTGTGTCAGGAAATTCCAACAAGCGCGAAAACTCCAATCTCGTTGCGGACGGGAAACTTTATTCCAGAAACAATTGGTTAACAGCAGCTTGACAACAAGACCCTCATAAATATTCACGCTTCGCACTCTCTGATGATCACACACTTACTGCACGATCTCTGCTGGGATGAGTTATATACCATTGCAAAAAAACGAAGGATGCATAAACATAGCAAAGGGGTTCGTTATTGGTAGGGTGGGGGTTCGCTGAAAAAAAGGGTTCAGACGAATCCACAGGAACCCCCTCGCTACGGGCCTGCGGGTAGATAAAAATCACCTAAAATTAAAATATCTTCATTACAGTACTGGAATGTGTACCATATTTATTTGTAAAATTGTGCGATTCTTCATTTAAACAAAAACACCGTTTCGTTTTGCATTCATT
>NW_022733461.1:0-656 GCF_011630105.1 Anneissia japonica | reverse complement strand
TAAAGGTAGAATTATATGTCGCTTTCCCTTCGGAATTATCAACTATCATCTGAAAATATGTCCCTCCAATAAATTACACAACTTTGTGTCAGTCTTTAAAATATTCTATTACATAAGTTTTTTTTATCATATTATTTAAATACACGTATTTTACGATAAGAATTAGGCCTCATGAGGATTTCCAACACCAATATTCTAGCGTGCTGTTCTTTTATATTAAAAGCATGGTTATTGGTGTTGCAGCATCGCTTCTCGGCCTTTTGGCTAAGATCATGTGTAATATCTGTTCTTTTCAGCTTAATATCTGAAACGCTTCTCATTGAGTAGCTTTGAATATTAAACTTATTTTTGAACTCAGGCTATGGAATAGGAGCTTGCTCCGTCCTGGCCACGGGTTGACCTGGTATTGCAGTACATTCAGGATCAGCCCATCCTCTACATAGGAAAATATATCTTTAAAAAACAGAATCTACCCGTAGTAAAATGTTTTATAGAATTCTATAGAAAGTCTATAGACATTTATGAGTTTTTATAGACTTCTATAGAAAATTGGATCCAAGAATTATTTCTCTATATAAAACCTATCCATTTTCTATAGAGATAGTTCTATAGAAATATAATTCTATAGAAAATTGATCCAATATTTTTTCTCTATA
>NW_022733460.1:0-542 GCF_011630105.1 Anneissia japonica | reverse complement strand
TTCAGAACGGGCAGCTTCTTGAACATGTCCATCGTCGTGCTCACTTTCAATCGTTCACACTTTACACACTCACTCACTCAGAATAAATTCTATTAAGATAAAGAAAGTAACGTAAACAAGTGTTTTTTTTCATATTTTACAAACATTTATTTCTATTTTTTTTACTCCAAAAATCATTGAAATTTAAGAAAAACAAAAATTATTTATTCTTTGCAGTCGTCCTCGATCCCGTCTTGCGCAACAGCAAAGTTTCCAGTTGGTTCGCCACTTTGGATATTCCGTCGACGTCCTTCTTCCCGTCCAGTATTTTCAGTATCCGACGGACGTGTTCCGCTGGCATCCTCACAGTTTTTCGGACGTCCCTTTTCTCGACAGATCTCAGCATCTCCGAGTGCCGTTCTTCGATGAAAAAACAAAACGTCGAATCTTACTTATTGCTAGACGAAATCTGCGGATTTGTCTACTGGCGTTTCTGCAATTCCTCGTTAATGAACGATTGTTACTTGGTGATGTAACGCTTTCGTTTGCAACCCGATCTGTTG
>NW_022733459.1:338-817 GCF_011630105.1 Anneissia japonica | reverse complement strand
CGAAGAAGCATTTCTTGCTATCGAACTCGGACGAAAGTACTTTGTACCTGCTCAAGAGGACCGTATACGGCGTTCGTTTCGAGAACTCCGTCGTGCTACTGCCTAGGTTCCATCGGCTAAGACCACTTCCCGGAGATCGGCTGCTGCCTCGGATATTCGAGGTGAGCACATCCCGTCTGACGGAATGTTCGAGTCTGCTGCAGCGGATGATGGGCGAGAAGGTGTGCAGGTTTCAAATGAAACAATTAAATCGTTAAAAACTTTAACTTTTTGTCTCTGTTTCTTTTTTTTTTTGTTAAATTGTCATTCGTGTGCATGCGCAAAGATGCTGCTGCAGCAGCTGCTGCGGAGGCGGCGACGACAACCTCGTTGTCCTCCGATATTCTGCGTGGCGCCGGAACAACCGAATGAGGTTCCGTTTTCTTGGACGATCTTCTAACCGTTTCCGGTTCCACGTACCAAGAGGTGAGGCGGATGCG
>NW_022733459.1:0-322 GCF_011630105.1 Anneissia japonica | reverse complement strand
GGCGGATGCGTTTGCTAGCCGACGAGCGCCAAGACATCTTGGGTTGCCCGGCCGAACGCAGGTTGTCATTAATGACAAGGACGAGCCGCAAAATCGTCGGTGTTGTTTAAAAAAATAAAACAAACTGTAATGGCAACTAGAGTTCCCGGTCTCGCCGGCACTTCTACCTCGACAGCCGACGAACGATCGGCGAGATCCCGAGAGAAGAACAGGAAGGCGCCGACGGAAAATGCGAACGCCAAGCAATCTCGCATGGTCGACAATTACGAGAGGCGCGTTCACGCGCATCTGGCCGACCCCGAACTCACTCCGACGGGGTTGA
>NW_022733458.1:0-1047 GCF_011630105.1 Anneissia japonica | reverse complement strand
TGGAAGTAACAACAATAATGTTTTTAATTATTACCCGATACTATACTTTTTCGTTGTCATCATATATCGTTGTCATTTATAATCGTTATTATTATCATCATCACTACCACCATCGTCATTTATCATTTTCATCCTCACCACCACCATCATTATCATCATCATCATCATCATCATCATCATCATCATCATCATCATCATCATCACCATCATCATCATCATCATCATCAAATCATTATCTTCCTTTTTGTATATAAGCCGAATTTCTAAAAGCATAATAAAAAGTAGTGGGGATTACATTTATCACCTTATTCTATCGATAAATATATATATAGGTCTATTATAAGCCGAATTTCTAAAAGCATAATAAAAAGTAGTGGGGATTACATTTATCACCTTATTCTATCGATAAATATATATATATATATAGGCCTATTATATATTATTATCGGTTAGAAGTTGAAAATCTATTAGATTGGTGTAACATGAATTGTTTAATTTTGAATGGTCAGTAAGACCAAAGAAATACATGTGGATTTAGGACATTACATAAAAATGTAAAGAGACCATTGATCATTCAGGTACGGAAGTAGAACTCGTAGAGAATTATAAATTCTTAGGGATATATGTATAGAACGACTTAAAGTGGACAACAGTGCCTCTTCTTTTAAAGTAGCTGAGATTACGGTCGTTTGGTATAAGTTCTACAATAATGGGTCAGTTTTATAAATCAGTCATTGAAAGTGTCATAACTCATTTTTAGTTTGGTATGAATATGCTAATTATGATGATAAAGAAATTTTAAATAGGATTGTCAAACGTGTTTCTCGAACAATCGGTATAAAACAACCTTCATTAGACATTCTGTATTCTGCAACGTCCATTATCAGTGACCCTTTTCATCCTGGTAATTTTTGCCTCATGCCATCTGGTCAACGTTACAAAACCCCATACGCATCTCGTACAATATCAAGAGATTCATTCTTTCCGTCTGCCATCGTAAATGCGTGGTTGGTATCCAGAAATTAAATGTTTGTCTCACTGTATAAG
>NW_022733457.1:0-725 GCF_011630105.1 Anneissia japonica | reverse complement strand
TTTATCCAGAATAGTCATAATCACGAATGAAAAACCAGTTTACATCCTAAATATATATATATATAAAATTTAAAATTTGAGGAAATAGTACCTCTAGATGGCCAGAAATGACACTTTTAGTAAAATTCATCATCATCACATCACCATTAGTCAAAATGAAGCGCCAAAAACAATTCTCATGATCTTTTATCAGGGATTTTTGACAACCATAGAGATCTTATTAATGTGTGTGTGATATACCACAGAAAACAAAGCTTAAAAACATTGTCTTTGAGTATGTACTTTACGTAGGGCTACTTCAAAAACGTGATTTCACAACCACCTCAGCCCCACCATGGCTGGGGCTGAGGTGAGAAAATTTGAGGAAATAATACCTCTCGAGATGGCCGGAAATGACACTTTTATATAGTAAAATTCATCATCATCACATCACCATTATTGTCAAAATGAAACGCCAACAAATTTCTCATGATCTTCTATCAGGGATATACTTAATATCAGGACAACTTAGGCCTATCTATAGCTTACTAAGCTTTAACTATATATACTATATTATGATCAACAAATCACAACTTTTTTTTCGCATTTAACACAGTTTTTTTCACTTTTTATTGCTATTAATATTATTATCAATTATTACTATCGTCATCATCATCATTGTTATTATTATTATTACTATTAGTAGTAGTATTATTAAACAAAAATGTAAAGAAACTTGGAAAAGG
>NW_022733456.1:0-621 GCF_011630105.1 Anneissia japonica | reverse complement strand
GGGTACAGTACATTCAACATTATCCCAAAGTTATTGCTCACTTAATACGATTTCGAAATGGCAATTGGTTAGGCTGATATGATCGATAATGTGAAAACGCAAAATTGCGCGTAGATGACGTCACGCAGGACTGAGCGCGTTGAAAAGCTTACCATGACTATTCCAGGCGAAGACAAAATGATCGATGTATCGCCGTGTGCGTAACTTGTGGCAAATTTGAGATATCGTGCGAACAGAAATGGAAGGAAAGGTAGAATAAAAAAAAAGTTGTAAGATCTCTGACAATAACAAGAGGTGATCCGCTAACGTTAGCGGATCACCAAAAAGATGATGATGATGATCCTGACAATAACAAGAGGTGATCCGCTAGTGTAGCGGATCACCAAAAAGCGAGATACGTTCAAACGATTATAAACATAATGGCATCATAAATAAAAATTAAGTTTTTTAATTCAAATGCCAATATAATGACGTCACAATGTCCGATCAGCCATTATGAAGTAAAAAATCGTATCTACAACTAATGTGCTTTCAGATTATGTAATAAAAATTGGGAGTCACCTTTCATCCTAAGGAGCTATAACTGATTAAAAATATTCATGGTTTTATGCATATATAAAT
>NW_022733455.1:0-543 GCF_011630105.1 Anneissia japonica | reverse complement strand
TCTTTAGATCTCCGATCTTGTTCACAAATTCACGGACTAGTGCTGTCTCGTAAGAATTTCGTAGGTTTGCAGAAGGATATTTATTTAGTAGAATTTATTGAAGATGGAACAATATAAGTTTATAAAAGAGTGAGCCTCTCAGCTACAAGAATGTCCACCTTTCGATTATCCTACGAAACAAAACTTGTGTTTGTGAGACATGCGCGTATTTCTGGCTCTGTTAAGGTAGATCAGTTGTTAATCTGGTTAACACCCCGGAAAGGCTCATTTTTAATAAAATGTGTATGTAATTTTAATTATGTATACATGGGAAGTTTCCATTTTTGTATTAATTTTTGCAACTGCTTTATTATTTAATGTTTTATTCAAATTGTACAAAAAATTAATGTTTTCAGCAACACTCTTTTTGAATATAGAGATGAATTTGAATAACTTTCTATGTCTCCCTGTGAATGCATAGCATTTTTGTCAAGCACTTTTCCTGGCATAAGTTTATTTGTGATTCAATAATTATTATTGTCTGTTTATTATTAATATCATTAT
>NW_022733454.1:0-1300 GCF_011630105.1 Anneissia japonica | reverse complement strand
AAATGTACACTTCCTAGACCATGCAGTCTTCAAAATAAAAATTGTAACCTTTGGTAATCAACTACCGTACATTTCCACATACATAGACATTTTTAAAACTTTATTTAAAAAAACCTAAACCATAATTCACCACTATAGACACTTTTTGACAAAAATGAAAAATTACGACTTTGTTACATAATGAGAAGTGTTCTAATATAGACAATGGGTCGCGTCTCATATTATTTGTTATAGTTTTATTATTCATTATTTTCACTTTACTCGCATAAATAATTTTGTTCGAAGAACATTTATATGCAGTTGTACTTCGCAGCACTTCACTTGCAATTTGCAATTTCTAGTAATAATAATAATAATAGAATTGCGAAGGGAATGAACGTTCCGATCGTAGGTTGCCCAAGACCATTATTTCCTCCATCTGAATTAGCCTGAGGAGTAAATGATTCACAACTGAAACCAGTTCTTTCTTTAGGCTCATCGATCACTGTAGCTGATATTATTATTATTATTATTATTATTATTATTATTATTATTATTATTATTATTATTATTATTATTATTATTATTATTATTATTATTATTATTATTATTATTATTATTATTACTATTATTACTATTACTTTATTATTATTATTATTATTAATAATAATAATAATAATAATAATAATAATAATAATAATAATATTTTAACTAAAATTGCTAATAGAATTTTGAATCAAGTAAAATCCATCTTTGTTTGGTAGTAGTGGTCTGTTAAGCATTTTCATGGTTTGTTGTTTTGCTTGTATCTGATAGCCTGATTGTTCACATATTTCTTTAAGGTCGTTCCATGTTTTCGAACCGAAACAGTCTGTTTCCACAAATGTAGCTTCATAGTGCGATGACCCAAAATAAATGTCTACACAGACTACATTAAAAGAGAATTTATTATTCAAAATAAAGTGTACTGATTAGTACACAGTCAAAGAAAAAAATAACATCTGAAATATGTTTTGATTTGTTAAGCATTATTTACATGGCGCTTTACAAAAATACTCTTCATCATAAACTGTATTTTACTATAACAAGTAAAACACAATTAAAAATGAATTCATATTGCAATTAAGAATTTAACTAAATAAAGCTTATCAATGTGTACTAATTACTTTATATTTGTCATGCTATTTTAAAGGCGGTTTTCTTACAACTAAAAATAACTGAAATTATTAAGCTTCATAATGGGAAATAATAAATAAAGAACTTTTATTAAAATATACATAATTAATAATGAAAACATCAATGGAAATAACCTGATGAGATA
>NW_022733453.1:342728-365000 GCF_011630105.1 Anneissia japonica | reverse complement strand
ATTTGCTGTAGTGTGACGTGATCATTGAAAGGAGTCAAATATGACCGGGAATTAAGTCACAACCTAGGAGTTACCTATCTTGCGATCTTTGCTCATGCTCCTGTAGCAAAGATTATAGAGCGTATACGATCTTTGCTATCCGTGTAGTTCCAAGAATAAATAAAGATATTTTTTGTGTGGGTGCAGAAAGCCTGGACGTACAAAAATTGTATCTCTTTAGTGCTGGTAAGTATCTGGGGCTGACCCGAGTTGTAAATAACTCGAAAAAGGGAAGGACCGGGAAAAACGTCAGAGTAAAGACCCAGCAGAATAAGTACTGTTGTAAGTAGCCTAGTAGTCCTAGTAGCTAGTACGGCTAGGCCTAGGCCTAGTAGTAGGTAGGCTAGGCCTACTACTACTAGGCTAGGCCTAGGTTCTAGTTCTACTACTAGGCCTGGCCTGCCTAGGTTTATCCTGTAGCTAGGTAGTGGAAGTGATTCTTACCTTAGTGGTATAAGGAGGCGATGAGTTAATATTCGTGGAGACTGCCTCCTCTCACTCAATGTTTCCATTTGTCGGTGTGTGAGTGGTGGCCTAGCATAGCCTAGGCCTACTTAGCTTTAACCTTAGTTTAGGCTAATTAACTTATAAAAAAGGCCAGTCCTACTCTATCTAGTTAGGCCTAGGCTAAGTAGGCCACTACTAAAGTAGCACGCAGGCCTATATCTTTCTTCTACGCCTAGGTAGGGCCTACTAGTCCTATTCATTTTAGCTTGCCTTCTTTCCAGACTAATAGTAAAGGCCTAGGGTAGACCTATGGATTCACAATCTCAACGAAAGGAGAGAGGCAACTATTACAGGCTTTGAACCCAATGCCTGAGAGAGGAGCTTAGCTCAGTCGGCTAATCTGGTGGTAGCAACTGTGTGTGCGCTGAACCGTGGAGATCTCTAGGTCTTCAGTTCAATTCCCATTGCTGCCTCTCCTTGTGTTTCAGCTGGAGGGCTGAAATACAAGTTACAATAGCGCACCGTCTTTCGGATGAGACGTTTAAGCCGTTGTCCGTGTGCATTTATGGCCCATGTGCACGTTAAAGAACGCAATACACTCTTTGGAAAAGAGTAGGGGGATTGTCTCCTGGTGTACTGTCCAATGACAACCAGAAGGACCTCACTCTAAATATTAAGTCTTCTTTTATACTTTTGTGGGCTATCCTTGGTGTTAACACTGAATAAATCCAATCCAATCCAGCCTCTTTAAATCACTAAAGTTAAGGTAAGGTGAGGCCTAGTAGTCTCAATAATATCAATTTCCTGACCACCGGGCTTACCTAGCTAGGCCTAGACTAGGTAGTAGTTGAGTAGCTAAGCATAGGCCCTACAAATATAGTATAAGAGAGTACTATCTAATGGGTGTTGGTTCGATTTGGCCATCAGGGTTGTTTCAGCTCTGCATCATTTTAGTCTTTTCCATCGATATATTTTTTTTTTCAGTAAATGACTAGTTACATGCAGGTATGATTTAGTTAATACTTTTCCATTTGTTTTTGTTTGGTACTTTTGGGTATTTTTTTACATATCATCGATTCTTTTTTTTTTTCTGTAAATAAAATCTATTCACAGGTATACTGTAATCTATAACTTTTCCCTACCATTTAAAAAAAAAAATTTATGGGATAAAAGAGAACTTTCTGTTAATTGGCATCTTCAACCCACAGCCATTGTTTCGGTTTTTGCTTTATGTTGTGTAACTACTACCAACAACCTAATATTTCAACAATTTTGATATTTTTCCTTACCAATTGTTTTTTTGGCTTCAAGTTAACTCAGCCCTTCACCAACTATGACCATATTGACTACACCCATCACCATCTTGGCCCATGTCTTGTTGACATGGCCCATAACCAACTCGGCCCTTACACCAACTCAGCCCTCGGCATTGGAACTCCTTTCTTCCCAGTGTCCGTATGGCAAGTGTTAATTTATTTGAACATTAACAATACTGTCAAGTTAAGGCACTGGGAAAAATTCGAGAATGATATTTTCAAGTTCCAATAATAGTATATTTCTTTTGAACCTATTCCATAGTAGAACTTATTTACATGCCCATTTCCCAACTTTTCAAAATCTTAATAAGTAATTATATTTTTGGATTTTTATCTAAGGGCATATCGCAAAAAATCCTCTATGCACTTTGTTTTCTTGCTTTGCTTACGTCCAACCCCACAACCTTCACTTAGAGATTCTAGGGATGATGTCTAGCGGGTGATAGTTTAACCAATTATCTTCGGTTTCCAGATTCCTTAATCTTTTGTCATTAAAAAATCGCCCTTGAATTTTCCAAGTTCCCATAAGGAATCCTCAGTTTTTATCTATTTCCATAAGCACCACCTCAATTTTCACTGTGTTTTCGTAAGTGCCCTGTTTGAGTAAGCGCCCTGTTTCAATAAACACACCTTAAAAAGCTTATTCGTGCAAGTACGGTAGTTTAGTAATCAATTTTAAGAATAATAACCATAATATCTCTGTATGGCTATCCTGCCAATGGACATCATATGTTCTTTTTTTACAGTTTATTGAAGATGGCAGTAAATCATCCTGATAGTACTTCAAACCATTGTGAAAATAATCCACATTGTGAAAATAACCCAGATTCAGACTCAGGGACAGAAAAAGATAATGCACAGAATACTTCCATGTTTAGTTGGCCTATACCAGTACCAAACTACCACAGTACTTCTCCATTACAAGATGAAAAGAAGTTTTCTATCTCTGAAACTGAAAGTAAGAAATCTAAGGAAGAATTCAAATGTGAATCATCAGATGAGACAAAAGATCACACAGGCCTATCTTTTGTGAATAGGCCTGCACACCCATTGCATGTTGCTACTTCTGTAGTACGAGCAGATGATAAAAGCTGTTATTCTCTGAGGTCAGTTTATTTTCATTATTACTGCTTTTAATAATAATTATTAATTATAATATTATTTTAAAATGTAAAATGCTCACTTGTATACTCCTATATATGAAATGAACTTGAATTTTCCAAATGGGTATATGATTGTTGGATTGGTGGAAAAGCTGAGACTGTGCAGGGCTTGAAATTAAGGGTTATTTGGTCGCATTTGCGACCGGGTTTTTTAAGGTGTGACAAGGAATTCAACTTTGTCGCGCTCAGTGCGACAAGGTCATTTGATAGTGCGAGTAGATTTTGTAAGCGGCAGGAAGGTGGTTTCCCTCCAAATCCCAATTATTTACAACTTGTACAGCCCATTATTTTCAGTCAGGCAGTACGCAAAACATGTTATCATTCATTTTACACGTACTGTATCAACCAATCAGCATGACCTAGACTGTTAAAGTGTGATGTCGTACACTAAAACCGTGTCGATGTGCGCTCATCTTATTTTTGGTAAATAAGCGATCACCGTCAAAGCGAAGGAGACTGGTATAAAAACATCGGATTGCACGATTTTTGCTGCGAAGCAGCCAATTCATATTCTCGACAGCAATTTGACCCTTGAAAGGTCATTGTTTGTCAAAAACGAGCGCCTAAGACGACTGAAAAGCGGAGTTTCCTTCTTTCGTTCTGCCGGGTAAAATCAATTATTTTAGGCGACGTTTGTAGACTAACCTACTCGTACCAACATCCGCATGTCGTGCTAGCCTTATCCTACTCTAGGCCTAGACTAGCTAGGATGGTATATAGGCCTAGCCTTGAAGGGACGAAGGTCCCAATGAAAAACAACGTCGCTCTTTGATAGCTAACATTGTCTATTTAACATCACAATAATTCATTATTAGGTCTATAGTTGTTTTTTGAATTGTACTCCACAAATCTCAGTCGATCGATACCTCGCACAACTGGCTAACGTTTCTATCTATTGTCGTGACATCATGGCTCGCTGGCTCACACTTGTGATATGTCTCGCACTTGTGAGTGATCAAATAACATGCTGGCTCGCACTTTGGCAACACTCTTTGGCAGTCAACTCGCCCAGAAAACCTGCCCTTGGAAACTTGCCCCATAAAAAAATGTACACTTCCTAGACCATGCAGTCTTCAAAATAAAAATTGTAACCTTTGGTAATCAACTACATTTTCCACATACATAGAACTTTTTGAAACTTTATTAAAAAAAACCTAAACCATAATTCACCACACTATAGACACTTTTTGACAAAAATGAAAAATTACGACTTTGTTACCCAATGAGAAGTGTTCTAATATAGACAATGGGTCGTGTCTCATATTATTTGTTATAGTTTTATTATTCATTATTTTCACTTTACTCGCATAAATAATTTTGTTCGAAGAACATTTATATGCAGTTGTACTTCGCAGCACTTCACTTGCAATTTGCAATTTCTAGTTTACTATTTTATTGAGTGCTACTCTTACCTGTACCTCCTCGTAATTGTGAACGTTTCCTTAACGTATTTGTTCATAAAATAGACTACTGTATGTACCGAAATTTCAAACGATCGTATACAGTATTGACTCATACAATGTAAACGGCCCAGATCAAGCAATAATCAAAATTTAACTCCAAATAGATCGTAAATAAATACAATTAGGCATCATCTGGATGATGATTATATTCAAAGAACTACCGGTATTAAGGCAGACATCTTTTATTGAAAACCAAACGAATTACCTAAACCTCATACATTATAAAATAAGATTACGCTTCTTCAATCACATGGCTGATGATAACAAAGGGTATAAAATACTTTTTGATGATAACCTCAGCCAGATTCACGGAGCAGCTAATTAACAACGTGCATCTCAATGAGCAACATCTTGAAATTTACAAAAAAAACAAACAAATAGGTCTCACAGCAAATTTTGAAACCTAATTAAATGAAACAATATAGAAAGCAACTCCTTTACTACCATTTATTTACTGAACGAGCCAGTTGGCTTTTGACCTACTTTTGTTCATATCGGCGGCGTACAAAGAGTCAAATGACTTTGTGTCTGGCAACCTCGGTGTCTGTCTACCAGGAGGATCCTGGAATTGGGAACGTTTCTCACTGAATGTAGTAGACAGTAATCTTGTCATGACAACATAACTTTTATTATGTCGACTTGTCAAGATAACCTATCTCGCCAAGACAACATAACATTTTTACTATGTCGACTTGTCAAGATAATTTATCTCACCATGACAACATACAACTTTTATTATGTCGACTTGTCAAGATAATCTATCTCACCATGACAACATACAATTTTTAGTATGTCAACTTGTCAAGATAATCTATCTCGCCATGACAACATACAACTTTTACTATGTCGACTTGTCAAGATAATCTATCTCGCCATGACAACATACAATTTTTACTATGTAGACTTGTCAAGATAATCTATCTCGCCATGACAACATACAACTTTTACTATGTCGACTTGTCAAGATAATCTATCTCGCCATGACAACATACAATTTTTATTATGTCGACTTGTCAAGATAACCTATCTTGCCATGACAACATACAACTTATATTATGTCGACTTGTCAAGATCATCTATCTCGCCATGACAACATACAATATGTATTATGTCGACTTGTCAGTATAATCTATCTCGCCATGACAACATACACTTTTTACTATGACGACTTGTCAAGATAATCTATCTCGCCATGATATGTATATTATGTCGACTTGACAACATAAATTATCTTGACAAGTCGTCAAGTCGAATGGCACTTAGGTGCTTCCGTACGTACCAGTATTTTTTTTTTAAATAATTTTCAATAAAAACAACCATTGAACAAGAAAATGAAACTATAGATCGTTATATATGTAGGTATAAGATACTTTGCTGAAGTTGTACAGGCCCAGGTCTAATGTTCTAGGCTACATTATAACCTAAATAAGAAGTGTCGCCGGCCGACTGTGTAATGCCAATTTTTCGGGCTTAAAACAAAGCCTAAATGGCCTTTGACAAGTGGGGAGCTGAAATCTCAGCACTCCCGAAATGTTGGTGAAAACTCTGGAATTCTGTTTAGGTTGAAATTATTATGTGTAAATTGATTTAGAGTTATCTCATAAAGAAAAAATTCCATCCACACATATTAAAAATAAGTCTGCCAATTTCCGCACAAATGTTGCAGTAAAGTCAGCCGGTGGCTATTGTAACCAATGTATAGGCATTCGCAGTGTTAATGCAATTCTGCTGACCTATTTTCTCGAAATTTCCTGCACAAATGAAGAAAAATACTGAAAAATTTATAGAAAGTGTACAGAAAATATAATTAATGGTTCAGTAATAATAATTAATAATTTTATAATCAATATATCGATCCACTTAAGTAACTGCAGATTTTGGCAGTCCTTTGACTAGACAGTTTAGCTAGCACATTATTACTGCTCATGTTTTTCTTTTGTATATTGTGTATATCTGTTAATAATTAACAGAAATTTTCTTAGAAATAATCCTAACAATTGAAACTTTTGATGAAATACTTTCCCTTTCCTTCCAGTTAGGTTGAATTTTTTTACCTTACACCTTTTTTTCTTTACTATCCCTTTAATATCTATTTTCTTTTTAATATTGTTTCATCCTTTTTCTTATTTAATTTTTGATACTTACCTTTCTTTTAGTTTTTACATTGTCATTTTCTTTCCACCATTTTACTTCTTTCTTTTTTTTTCTTTCCTTCCTTTTGTTATTTCTTATTTATTATTATTATTTTTTTTTTTTTTTCAATTTTTAAAAATCTCTTTTCTTTTTCTTTTTTGTCTTCTTTCTTGCATAATAATCCATGGGGACAGTATAGGTGTGGGTGGGTGGGGGTTTTTTAGGAAATATAAGGAATAAAATATTGCGCAGCGCTTATTATCTTAGTGGATGCGAAAAGGATGGGGGAAATATGTGCTACTAAAAAAATTACTTGTGCTACCAAATTTTTTGGGGGGTGCTAGAAACTTTTGGCAGTGCTATCAAGAAAAAAAGTTAATCCGTCTGTCTCTCCATCCTCCCTCCCTTCTTTCATGCCAAAATATGTCTTAAATGTTATTTCATTATACTAAAGATAAACTGTGTGTTGATTTTCATGTTTATGTGGCTAAATGATATAGGCATGAACAGAAAACTGTTACCAACCTCGGTGACTTCAAAAATGATGAAATAAACGAAAAGCTGTTCCATGACAGCTTAGCAGATGCAATTGGACTGCCACAGAGTGCCTCGCAGAAGGTTAATTTGAGTCTGCAAACACAAAGGTGTCAACTGAAGACATTAATCAATTCATTGAAAAAGTAAGAGAATGACCACATTATAGAATTCAGTACTGTTTTATGACTATTGGTGGAATTTATAAGATGAATCTCAAATCATGGTTATGTGTTTCTCCTAACCTTTTAAATTTCCCCAATTACTTGTAATACTTTATATTTCAACAAACAACTAAATTTATTACATACCCTTTCTTTGCTACCTGCTGTCTGCATCATACATTTACAGTAGACAGTACCTTAAAGCCCATGGCAGCAAGTGCGTAACAAATAATGTCAGATACCTATCTTCAGTGTGTTTCTTACTACAGTATGTACTTTCTACATTTTCAGTGTTTCAATAAAAGATGCCTTTAGAAAATTTAGAAAAAAATTGGTGAGTAAAGGAATGTAGTATAAATGAAGGACTATGAGTCTTTTACTTTAATCATTGTATACAGTAAATTTTAAAAACAGTGTTGGCTGTTAAAATATATGCAATTTTAATTAAATTAAATTTATTTTATTAATTTTATGCAATAATTTAAAAACGGGCAGATCCAGGATGCTTGGAACAATGGGAAACAGATTTCTCAATAGAGCAAAATTAGGGGCAATAGGTTAAGGGGATCTAAGATGCTTCATCTTAGATGCCTAGAAATGTGCTCTTGTGCATTCTAAAGGTTCTATTGGATGTACAGTGACATCTCACAATTACAAAAGTCTCTCATTCGTTTCTGCTTAAAACACACTTAAAAAAGTACTTAAAATCTTCAGAAATTATATAAAATGATACATCAGTATAAAAGAATTACTGAAACATTATTATTTTTAATACACCTAATAATTTATTAAATTTTAATCATATCATTTGTCCTTTTTCAATAATAGAATTGTTATTTAATGGATTTTATTCCAATGACAGTTTTCATTATGATGTATATGGTGAATAAAAGAATAGTTTCTGACTTCCAGACCCAGAAACAAGAGGCAGAAATAGAATTGGAAACATTCAAGTTAGAACGTACCAGACTGCACCCTTGCCTTAATACTAGTCGTGAAGAATTCCAGCAGGGATGTGACAGCCTACAGCATGTCCATACCGCTGAACAGCCAACCAATTTGATGCAGACTGGGAAGAAACTCCAGCAAAAAGAGCTGACTACACAAACATCAGACAAGGAGGAAGCATTAAGAAGTCTTCCAGAGGTTACAGAACAACTTGTACTTAGCCAGGAGGAGTGTACATCCCTTAGTAACGACCTGAAAGAATCCCAGCTTAAGGTCCACGCTGTAGAACAGCAGGCAAGTTTGCTGCAGACTGAAAAGGAACACTTACAAAATTACCTGATTACACTAACATCAGACAAGGAGGAAGCATTAAGAAGTCTTCCAGAGGTCACAGAGCAACTTGGAATTTGCAAGGAGGAATGTACATCCCTTAGTAACAACCTGAAAGAATCCCAGCTTAAGGTCCACACTGTAGAAAAGCAGGCAAAGTTGCTGCAGACTGAAAAGGAACACCTGCAAAAGGAGCTGAGTACAGTGAGATCAGACAAGGAGGAAGCATTAAGAAGTCTTCCAGAGGTCACAGAGCAACTTGGACTTTGCAAGGAGGAGTGTACATCCCTTAGTAACAACCTGAAAGAATCCCAGCTTAAGGTCCACACTGTAGAAAAGCAGGCAAAGTTGCTGCAGACTGATAATGAACACCTACAAAAAGAGCTGAGTACAGTGAGATCAGACAAGGAGAAAGAATCAACAAGTATTAAAGAACTTACAAAGAAACTTAAACTTAGCAAGGAATATTGTGATGCAATAATTATTAGCTATGAAGCTGATCTAAAACAAAAGAACAAGGAAAACACTGAATTCAAAGAGAAAATAAGGGGACTTAACACAGACCTAAAAAAGTCTATTAAAAATGCTGAAAAGAAGTTTGAAGAAGATCAGAAGAGATCTAAGCAACATGAGAAAGAGATTGTTAATTTGAAGAAGAGGTTAGATTTCATTTTTTTATTGGCCATTACAATTCAAATTATTATCAATAAACTTTCTTTCAAAATCTTGAAAACTTACAAATTTTCTTTACAACAAACTTGTGATGCCCCAGCACACACTGCAGCTGTTCTTGTTCCTGATTCATGTTACCAAAACCTTAAAGGCGTCCAGCGTCACCAGATTTGAACGAATGTGCAGAAAGTTTTGGAGGTGATTTCCAAAAAAACTTTCTTTGTCGTCCTTTTATGTTTTACCCCAAGGTTCCCCTTACACCTACAAATCAAAAGAGGTGTTTTAGCAAGGACTGTACATTACTGCCAATACCACTAGTTCGGCACGTTGCATGGATGGCGCGTTCGGTAAAGGATGTGTTTTTAAGAACCAAAATTTGTGAGTTTGAAACCCATCTTGGTTTTCATTTTTTAGTTCCTATGCATGTAATGCAATAGGAACTATTGTAATCACTCTTCACATATCTTTTGTTTTTTATTAGCGAGATTTAGATCTAGAACGGTATGACGTTAATGTAAGGCATATGCGCATGCGTAATTATATTTATAATGCTTGGGTTTCGTCGAGTTCATTCGTAGAAGACGTGAAATCAGCCGGGAATCCATCGTCACAGACATACACTTCTGACCAATCACAGTACGTCAATTGGCAGTCGGTCAACACCAGGTCAACACTAGATTCATTTTCAAGCTCGCGAATCTCTTGCTGGGCTTTGTTGTTCACCAAGAAAATATGGCTAGAAAATTGTAAGTTTAAACGTTATATATGAATATGATTACTTTTGTTTCAATGATTGATAATGGTATAGGTATATCACTTTTATTTTTGTTTGCTTGCTTTTATCCAGATAAACTTCACGAACACCCACCCCATAGACCTAGACCAAAATATAGTGTAGACCTAGGCCTATTAATAATAATATAAAGGCCTAGCCTAGGCCTAGTAGTATAGGCCAAGGCTAGGTCTATATTAGGCCTATGTAGGTCTAGTATCCTACATACTACTACTACTACCATAGAGACATAAAGCCCTACAAGAATATATGGATTGAAGAAAAAATATAAAAACAAATTAGATAAGAAAAAGCAGCTGCATCAGGCTATTTATTAATCCTATAATTAGGCATGGCCTAGGGCTAGGCTAGGGCCTAAGAAATAAATGACATACTGTACCTAAGTTAGTAAATATTCATTGATTTTACTTTTTCAGATTAATGTTCAATAGTACTCTACCCACTACAACTGCAAGTTCTGGAATCAACTCTATCCAACAGCTTTTTGCATGTAATTTAAGGCCTATATTACTACTTTTTTATTAAATTGGATTTAAGTAATGTGTTGTTTTATTTAGGTCTAGATATTTTATAGGGGCCTGAGGCCTAGGTATGTTCGTTTTTTGGGTGTGTGTTTTGGGTAGAGATTTCTTTCTCTTTTTTTTGTTAATATTGTAATACTGTACCTTCATGCATTTTACAACACACATTTTGAGTCTATCTTTTTTACCAGTTTTGTACACGCTTACTGTATCTGTTTCAGATGGACAAACACCAGGAGCAATACCCATTGTTGTAAGTTTTCAAGATAGGCTGATTTGTACTAGTAAGTTTTTCTTATTGATCTTGTCTTAGAATACGGTCACCACGGCAGGCAAAACTACTTGTTTGTAATAAACTCAAATAGATAATAGTAATAATAATAATAATAGTAAAAATTCATAATAAATATCAATAATAATAAATAACAAAAATAATAAAGTAACCAAATATTAATAATAATAATAACAACAACAATAACACTGTTAATAATAATAATATTAAATAATAATAAACAATTAAAATAATAAAATAATAATTTAAAATAATAAATACAAATAATATTTCAATCAATGTATAATTTTATCAATTTTAGGAGCACCATTGGCCACATCAGCAGGTCAAGAATCAGCAACAAAAAAGATCAAAAGGTATTAGTGATATGTCAATGTAAATGAACAAATATTACCGTATATATTCCTTCAATACCACTGCCAATATTTAACTCAAACCTATTAAAGTTTTTGCTACTTTGCACAATAAAAAACATCTTAATTTTTTATTTCTTTTTTTCTACTAATAAAATGAGGATTTAATGTATCTCTTAAAAATGAGTACTATTATGATGACCTCAAATACTAAGCCCCTCACATCAAATGTATGCAATAATTGAAATTTATTCTTGAGTAAACTTTATCAACAAATGTCATTTTTTAATAAATTTTCAATGAATTTAAATTTATTTTTTCCTATTTAGATGGGATGAAGAAATGGACAATGATTTAGTGAAAGAGATGCTCAATTCAAATGTTTTTAGCTACAAATATAATTCGTAGAGCCGGGGTTTGCGATTAATCCATTCGGAGCGACAGCAGACTGAAATTTATTACCATGAATTCATGAAAGTCCATTTTACATAATTCTTTGTGACTGTACAGGTCTACAAACGGGTCGAACGGTCCCATCTATGAACCCCCCACCCCAACAGTTGTTGAGCGGTGCGCCCTTAGTTTGAATAACATTACAAAATTCTTGGAGCTTATCTGGAGCAAGTCATGGCTGTTGGAGAGTTTCCAAAAGATGGTTACAATAGTCGTAAATAATGATGTCCACGATTTTGCACGTTGCCCTAACAACTCTGTTTTGACCAACCGAAGTTTGGAACCATGTCTGCATATCGACATGATACGCAAAACAATAAAAAAACATACAAAATGCCTCGATTCCATCAAATACGGATCCATTTTTGCATCGCCCTTCATGCGGAATTCTTAAAACATCATAAAGTTGATAAATGTCATCTTTTTCAAATCTTGAATTAAATAATGTTATTTTGTTAATACAAAAGTGTATATATACAGGTATATTGATATTGGCTTGTGTGTGAGGAGCTAAAGCGGCAGAGGCATATATAAGAGTGGGTCTAACGAAGGTGATGTAGCATTGTGCCTTAAAGACCGTCTGACAAGCTGAATTATATGACATATCATACGAAACTATTCAAATATATGTTTGTATGTATGTATGTATATGATAATAATAATAATAATAGTAATAATAATATATCAATTTGATGCATAATTACATATTCTAACTGGACTCTGTACATAGGATGTATACATTGTGCCTGTATTTAACATTTTTCAATCATTGTCAATCTAAAGTCGGAGTTATGTCCTGGTTTTGACCCTTTAACGTCACTATTGGATAGGCTTATCTTCATAACACTTCTACGAATAATTACTGTAGTGTGTAGTGTTATAATTGCTATGTGCTTGTTTGTAAACTTGACATTTTGGTCAAATTAATGAATAATTGACACACTGCCTTAATTCAACTTTATTATTTATTTATTATTAAATTGTATTTATAATATTTTATTGATGTACAGTATGCCTAATATAATTTTAACTGGTGGTCATGGCTTAAAGTTTGATTCTAAACTTATTTTGGCCTCTTATTTTCCATACACTTATTATGTAATGTAATATTATTCTTTTTTTTTGTACAGTATTATGTATGTGTATGTGAGTGAACAAATTAAATGAAATAAAAAAAAAACCACACAGACTAACAACTGCTTCTCTTTTGTTAAATAATGGCTCTGAAAAGAGCCTTTTGGTTTGAGATTCTTGTTTACGTGAGACTGCTAAATCTTGAAAGATGTTTAGCTATTGGTACATCTTTCTCTGGTATGCTAAATGCTGAACGAACAGGTGGTGGTGGAGAACAGAGTTGTGGATTGGAGAGTTGTGGGTCTTTCTTCCCACTGCTACACAACTAGATTACCTCTGCTATAAGCTTATATTTTATAACTGGTTTTTTTTCCCCATTCCTATTTTTTTCCTGTATGGGAGGAAGAAAGCAATTTGGGAAGTGCTCTGAATGCCCTATATAAATGTTTTGAATATGATTCTTTAAACTCATAAACTTCCCAAGCATTTCAATTGGATCTCTGCTAGGTGTCAACGAAGTCACCCAATAAACATACTTTTTTGCCCACTCCTGCACAACTTCACAATCATTTTTCTTTCCCGATGGCTCGAACTCTTTCTCTAATGCCTGAAGAAATAGTTTAGAAAAATGATAAATATTAATTTTATTGCTGAACAAAATAATATTTCCAAAACCCTACCAAGAGCAAATTATTTGGTCCACTTTTACTAATATAGGAGGGTAAAATGAATAATACAATAATATTTGGAGTGGAATAAAGCCAGAAGATGATGACAAATTAATAAAACAATAGGCCTGAAAGAACAGTATAAAAAAAATTGAACAAATTGAAAAATAAATTTTTAAAATCATATTGATGCATAAAATAGTTACTATTTTAAAGTATGTTTGTTTTTTGCAATATAAAGAAATTGAGGAAGTTTATAATTTAGTTGATCCCTGAATAATAAGATGATTACTATATAGGGGAGGAACACAACAATAAATTGTAACAATGTTATAATTTGTTAAAAAGCGTGAAATGTGATACACAGCGTATGCAACAGTTTCAAGTTCATTCAGTGCAGAGACATGATTGGTACAGCATGTATGCTACAGTACTACAAAACTTTACAGTTTTATTTATAAAAGGAAGCTTTGGATTTATTTTTAAATTGAAGGATTCATGGATGTGTTTGACATAGAATTTGAAAGAATATAAGTATGATTGATATATTGTTTTTACAATTGAAGGATATGCTTGTACAGTACTTTTGATCATTAACGTAGCTAGGCCTAGGCCTACACAGTATAAACCTAACCCCACAAAAGCCTAGGCCCTAGGCCTATAGTATAATATCCATTACTTGTAGTAAGGGCAGGCCTAGGCCTATATTATGCCTATTTAATGTTAGTACAGTGTTTATTTTCAATTCACTCAAGCATGTCCGGTGGTGACGTATGTATTTGCATCGTCGTCGCAAAACTAAAACAAGAGCTTATCATCTGTGTGGCCAACATTGTAATACGTCATAGATAATTGGCATATCGTCCTAGATTACTCGTCGTCGCATATCTAAAACTTCTTATTGTGTGTAGTATGTGTGTGCGTATGTGTGTAGACATTTATGCAAATGCGCATGCGTCAAAGAAAAGTTTTCCGACAATTTCTTTTACATCGCGATGCGAAGTTCGATGTGGATTTTCTGCAGAGTTCAGTCAGGGCTCACGCTAACCGATCGGCAAATCGGCATGCATGAAACTATTTTCGTTTTACGGCAAAAATAATCAACTGCTGTGGCATAGGTATTTTGAAGAAGGCCTAAAATAAAACAAAAATGTTTTAATACTTGCTGAAATACATCGTTTTTTCATTTAGATCTCCATTTTTCACTAACTGCATGCGACGTTTTTTTCTGTTGTACGTGTAGTCCATAGAGCTATTAAACAACTAGAGTGTTGACAAGATGGCGCAGCAATGCAGATTTATGTATGTGTACCATCCAAGATGGCCGTCGTAGTAAAGCGCCACCTTCAGGCTTAGTATACATATTACATATTAATAAGCCCTCTGACTTACTATTATTTCATTAATGATAGTGAGTAATGGCAATAACAAATTATTAAACTATTGTAGCCAAAACGAGGCCAAGTGGAGCATCTTATTCAAAAATAAAGTACCAAAGAATGAAAATTAAAATCGTGTACATTACTCCCAAACACCGCAATGCTCTCTGCGCATTTATATTCGGCCCTTTTACCATTACGTTCGGCTCTTTTACCTTTCGGCGCATTTTCATTCGGCCCTTTTACCATTACGTTCGCCTCTTTTACCATTCGGCGCATTTTCATTCGGCCCTTTTACTATTCGGTGCATTTACATTCGGCCCTTTTACCATTCGGCGCATTTACATTCGGCGTATTTACATTCGGCGCATTTACAAATAAAATATAACCTTAGACATGAGGTAAAATATAAAATTTTAACGGCTGTGGGAATGAGCCTATAAGAACTAGAAGAAGTAGGCCTAGGTATAGAGCCTACGGCAGAATTATGGCAGTTTCATTAGGCAGAATCATGCAATTTTAAAGTTAAATATTTCATTTTAGAAGTAATACCAATGGATTGTACATAAAAATAGGATTAAAATGAGGGGTCAACCATTCCTATGGGATTGGACCCCAAAGAATTAAAAATCTATAAAACCATCACTTGATAACGGAACGAGGAAGGCGTTACGCGTGTTATGCATCACGGAACTTTACTAATTGTATATTCAAAATGGCCACCAGTTTCCTCAAATTTCACTTTAAACAGTTACATGTTAAGAATTTTTTAAAAATAAGTAATAATATCATGTGTTGTAAGTATTTTTGCATGTTTTCAGATCTCTAGGAATGATTCTATGCCAAATTCAGCTGCCTATTTCAAGAATACTTTCATTAAAATGGCTGTCTCTTTTCAAAATGTCCGCCAAAACAAAAATCTTGGATAAGTAAACAGACTTGAACATCGGGGTTTCTCCAGCAGCAATGGTACCATGCTAATTCCAAGATGTTGTGCAATAATGAACACTGGTGTAATTATATATTCAAAATGGCCAACAACTTCTGATGTTATAGTGTGTCTATATTTACAACAGCTGCCTAATTTAAAAAAAAAACAACTGTATGACTGCTATTCCAAGGAATATTTAATTAGAAATTATGGGTTAAATCCGAGCACCTAGGAAATCAGAATCTGTTCTTACAATAACAATGCAATACTGAGACGTTATTTAATATGAATTCAAATATATTTTCAGGGAAGGAAATATTATTTGGGGAGATTTTCACAAAATAATACTTTATATTTTTTTTAAACCAAGTCCCTTTCAGGGCTCCGTAGAGACTCAATATTAAGAAATAATTATGTATAGATTGAAAGTATGAATATTTATATCAATCATATTGATTTCATTCATTCATGTCATTTATAAATGTCAAAAATACAAAATAGAAAATATATTTCATAGTTACCTGCTACTTGCACAGCTTGCCAAATGTTTCTTTAAAACACAGAATGAAATGTTATTTTAGCATTTAGGACACTTCTGTGTCAATCCAGAGTCCTCATTTCCTAAAAGAGTAAACAATTAAAAATGATGTATTAATAATCATTTATAAACTGTCATTTATATTTTATCTATTAGAACTTTCTTAAGGATGTTTTTCAAATTCACACATAACTTTAGCACCTTTGAATATGATTTAATGGATACTTGCGCTATAGAGGTGAATTTGACTGATTGATTGATTGATAACCGATCATATTATGCCTCTTTACCCTTTCTGAATCCATGTTTAGTGCATGTTGAATTGGTCGTATATAGACTCTACATTGACCTGATTTTTCTTTTATATTCAGGGGTGAATATGCCCCCTAATTGGGGTAAGCTTTCTTCCACTCCCAAAGCATATTATTATCTCAAAACCCCCAGCATCCATCAGCTTGGGGAAGTATAGTACTTCCTGGAATTCATCCGGATTTATACTGTTATGTACTGTTATGTTTTTTTACCAAGCCCAGCTTCTGCTAGTTGTTGCTTTTGCCAACATTTTGGTGTTATCATTGTTGATGGATCTGACAGGCAAACTATCTTCTGAGTCCATGGCGTCTTCGGGTGCTTTCCTTTCTTTTGGTGTAGGGGCTGTGTCTGGCTGGCATAAATTTAGACAAAATGGATCCTATAAAATACAGATCAGGTAAAAAAACATTGAATAAAACTTAAGGTGAATTAGGAGCACATTTCAGATCATCTGTAATAGTGGCCTACCTAGAAAAAAAATGTGTGATATTTAAGGTCTGATGTAAGATAGTCCAGAAACCAAAATGACGCCAGATCCACAAGACTTCAAAGCTATATGGATATTCTGTAATACTATTGGCATACCAGCCCTTACTCAGGTTAATTCTAGAGAAAAGTTGAAATACTATACTATAATAATTGTGGGTTTAAAGCATGTTGTCTTAATTCAGGCAATGTATAATTTGGGAAATTCAGTGACCTTTCATAATATGCAGGTATGTATTCGGGAAAATAAATAAAATGAAATATTAAATTTAAATTCTTACATAAAATATATACATATGAAAGTCACTTTATGATAGATACAATACACAGGTACAAATAGGAATACCTGTTTGTCTACAATTTATTCTTAGTCGGTGCTTATCACCAATTGTTGTCACACTCAAATTTTCAAGTTGGGCAGCTCAGAGATTTCGTCACTGGTAATCTGAAAAGAATAAGTCTCTGACACATACAATGCAGCACCTCTACACTGCCGTGATTCGGAAGAACGCATTATAAGCCAAAATCATAGTTTTAAGATATTGAGCAAAACACGTTTCCTGTTAGCCTTTTGTTATGGAAATGAATTATATTGAATTTTTTTGTGTAAATGTACTAACTACACAACAGAAAAACATACTGAAGTACTTTTTTTATATATTTTTTTTCTATAACCCAGTCAAAATGGACATAATGCGCTTTTCCAAATTAAAACAAAAATCAATGAAGCATGAAAAATCTAATGTTAGGCATTATATCCAGTTTTGCCAGCAGAATGCATGCATTATTCTTTACTTAAGGACTAATGAAAAAAAAAAATAACAAATTATTAAAGTGAATTTTCACCAGGACTTTAGAGGTTTAAATTCCATTAAGTTTAAATAACTTAAAACAAAACAAAATAGAAAGTTTCTTAAGGGTTTTTGTTTATATTATTTAGCAACATTATCGCATTCACTCTCATGAAAATATTTACAAAATGTGTCTGATCTGATTTTAGTAAATGTTGTATTTCCCCTAAAATATGGTATGGTACATGTAAAATTTAAATTAAATACTATCATTAACCACTACAGAAAGAACAAACGACGACACTGTTAGTAAGTTTTTACAACATAAATAATCAGTTTATTTAAATTCACTATGAAGAATACCCGCCTTTCAATTTAATAAACAAAAAATAAATACCCAATTTCTAAACCACTTCTTCAGGCCCATTTATAAATTTCTGTTTCCTTAAATTATAAGGAAGTGTACTCATTTAAATATCGCTAAATATTTTAAATGTAAATTTAGCATAGGTATTACATCTAAATTCCAAGCATTGGCTTAATTGGAAAGTCTAAGTAAAACATTTTGAAGTTTGATATGTATGTATTTTATTTTGTTTGTTGAATGGTCTTAGTTACAATAATAATTATTAATATTATAGACTAAAATTTATATTATGTCCACAATTTGGTCATGGTCATATTGCAACTTGTTCTTTAAAAGATGAAGAACAATACATTCTTCTTTTATTAATTGTACTCAGATCAAAGTATACTATTATACACTATTATGCCCTTCCACCAGCTAGGGAACTAATTAAATAAGCATCATTGTATTCTGTGATTGGTTGATTGCTCACTCTTCAATGCTTGGTGGATATAATTCACTCTTCTGGATTTTTTTGCTTTGTTGGATGGATATAATGCGTAACTCTCATATTAATTTCATATTTATAAACATTTTTTGCGGTATATGATCAATTCACATGATAGATTACATCCACAGGATGCCCCTAAGCCAAAAATCTCAAAAAGTCGCTTAAAAAATACATTTTTGGCCATGTATTAGCAGTCATTTGTGTGGTTGTAAAATAATTAATAACCTGTCAAATAACGTCCTGCCATAGGCCTATAGGCCACGCCTGTGACCTAGGCCCTAGGCCTAGTTTATATTTATTAAGTAAACAAAAATGGGGAGTTGTGATGCTTAATTATAAAATCTAGGGCAATGTCAGAAACCTAACTAATGTGTGATATGACAAGGCCTAGGCCCTGATGTTACAGAATATTCTCGGCCCCACCCCTAACTAGGCCTAACCCCACACCCTAAACCATATAGTAACATTAGGCTCCTATGGCCAAGAAGCCCTAGTACCCCACATGCATGCCTCGTCAGTTGTCATCTCTCTCTCCGGCAGTGAAAACCGGCCAGACACGACCCTTATCATTTAATAAATCATTAGGCCTAGGCCTATACTATTATTATTTCTGTATTATTATTGTTGCTATTATTAATATAAAAATAATAATACCTTCTCCCTTTCGAAATTCTCCAGAAGATGCATTAAATGAAGTTAATTAAGTACATCTTTAATAGGCCTAGGCCTAGTAGGCCTAAAGTACCATTAATCCTTTGCGCCATGGTGGATGGTACGGCGACTTGTATAGGCTCATTCCCACAGCCGCTCAAATTTTTCATTTGACCCAATGTCAAAGGTATTTTATTTATAATTGCGCCGAATGTAAATACTACGCCGAATGTAAATGCACCGAATGGTAAAAAAGCCGAACGTAATGGTAAAAGAGCCGAATGTAAATGCGCCGAATGGTGAAAGGGCCGAATGAAAATGCGCCGAATGGTAAAAGGGCCGAATGAAAATACGCCGAATTGTAAAAGAGCCGAATGTAATGGTAAAAGAGCCAAATGAAAATGCGCCGAATGGTAAAAGAGCCGAACGTAATGGTAAAAGGGCTGAATGTAAATGCGCCGAATGGTTAAAGAGCCGAACGGAATGGTAAAAGGGCCGAATGTAAATGCGCCGAATGGTAAGCTGTTACCGAAGGCAGCAATGGCGTTCCATATCCCCGACAGTTGGCTGTGCAGCTATGTACCCTTTGAATACAAATTGAAGACAAGTGAAGATATAAAGGCAGTCGACTGTCGGGTACATAACGACTATCTGACTTTCCACAAAAACATTAGGCCTAAGCTAGGCCTAGTTCAGTACAGTAGTTACTGCGATGCGAGGGTGGTAGATTGTTCAGTCAGTGATATCGTGTTATCGTCCAGGGACTTTCTACACAGTGTAAAATTTTTTAAGGTTTTTTTTGAGCCAATACAAATTATTTTCTGGGACCACTCAAAATGAATACTTCTAAAATACGTAAAAATGCATCAGTACTCGTTTTACACAGGCCTGGCCTACTATAATTATAACACATGTATAAGAGTGATTTTTAAAAATCCATAAATCCCAGGCCAAGTCTTTTAAGATACAGAAACGTGATACTGTATGGCTCAGTTTGGTTTTTATCCTTTTGCAAGCTTCTTTAAATTAGGGCCTATTGTTTAATAATACTATATATTAGTAATAATAATAATAATAATAATAATAATAATAATAATAATGGTGATGATGATGATGATGATAATTGATAGCAATATGAATAATATTAAAATGTGAAGGAAATTGTGCTAAAGGCGAAAAATAAAGGTGTGATTTGTTGATGATAGTTATAAGCTTATATATTAAATTATAGTTAGGTCAAGTTTTTCTGGATATCAATCTTTGATAAAGTACATGAGAAATGTGTTGGCGTTTCATTTTGACTATGTAATGGTGATGTGATGATGATAAATTTTACTACGTGAAAGTGCGATTTCCGGTCATCTAGATGTACTGTTCCTCAAATTTTCACACCTCAGCCCTAACCATGGTGGGGCTGAGGTGGTTGTGAAATCACAGTTTTGAAGTATGTAAAGAACATACTCAAAGACAATGTTTTTAAGCTTTGTTTTCTATGGTATATCCATGGTATATCACACACATTAATAAGATCTTGTTGGTTGCAGAAAATCCCTGATAAAAAAGACCATGAGATTTTTTTTTTTTTTTTTTGGCGCTTCATTTGGACTACCAGTAACGGTGATGTGACGATAATGAATTTTACTAAAAGTTTTGTTTCTGGCCATCTAGGTACTATTTCCTCACATTTTCGCTCCTCAGCTCCAACCATGGTGAGTCTGAGGTAGGTGCCGACTCACAAAATGTCCTCCCCCTCAACCTTACAAAACAGATCTGTGCCCTTCTGGGTATGACATTAAACTGCATCGAGTCGGCACCTGACTCAGAGTATGTCTTGTGACTGTTGAGGAGAGGGGGAATAAATTTGTTTTAGAATGTGATCTGGTTTTTCATGCCCTTTTTTCGTGATTATGACTATTTTAGATTTTTTTTTTTTTTTTTACACATCTAGATTGAGGAAAAAAAAAAGGAAAATATAATTTAATAATTATTTTATAATTTAAGTGTAATTTCCGGCCATCTAGAGGTGCCCTAATCATAAGTTTTCTTACCTCAGCCCCAACCATGGTGGGACTGAGGTGGGTGGTTCCTCAGTCTGTGAAAATCCCTCCCTGGGACACATGTCTTTCAAATTCATGGATTCTGTTGATTTATTAGAATTATTGCTGGGCCCACTAATATTATTTATGACATGTGTCTAATACAATTTTCACTTTATCCTCTCAAAACAGTCCTTAAAACGTCAGAGTGCGCTACTTCACAGGGGGGAGGGGTGTTCATCCCCTGGACCCCGCCGGGGTCATACGTATCTCGCATAACGGCTCCCCCCTTTCAAAATTCTGGCTACGTCCCTGTTATCGTCTACTACATTTTAATAATGTGTGTACAATTTAAGAATGCACCGCGTGGGTCGCTTTCTTTTTATGCGGTAGTAGTATACGTAGCAGAGCAATCTAAGCCTAGCCTAGGGCCTAGATGGTATACGTTCTTGATCATCGTAATGAAAACTTCAGGTGACAGATGATTGGGCCCAACTGGTGTGGACAATCGGACCCAAGATAGCTTCAAATAAATTGTAGTCCTAGTAGGCCACTGCCACCACCCCCACTCCTGATATCGTTCCAAACTACTGTAAACTGATATTACTGTATACCTAGCTAGGCCTAGGCCCTATGCCTACAAAATTTTTTCAAAGAAATTTGCTAAAAATATTACTGTAATTTGCCTGTCGAATTACATTACTAAAATCACTATTTTGGGCCATTATGACTTCCCTGTATTTTTCAACCTCCACGCAAATTTGACCCAACATATATACATATATATATATATATGTATATGAGGCTTGCCTCTAAAGTTTAGTTTTGGCCTTCCTGTTTACTTGTTTAGGCTGTTTATACTAATCTCACCCAGCCTATTGTTTCCAATCATGCTTGCATGAAATTCTCACTTTATACCATCTAGCTT
>NW_022733453.1:326792-341251 GCF_011630105.1 Anneissia japonica | reverse complement strand
GTTAATATTCACCCTCAAACTTTAAATACGAAAAAAAACCCATGTATTTAATTTCCTCATCATCTAACGGTTTCTCATGTTTCAGAAACTAAACAGTCCAAATGCTAAAGTTGTAGTATTCCTAAGTATATATCAGATTCATTAGATCATTAATTTAAGATACATATTGTTGGGCTTGATTAACATACTAACAGTGTATCATTAAAAATGACTCCCATTTATATTTCATGAAATCTTATATTAATTCAAAAACTTAATGTTGTTCTTGGAATCATTCCCTGGGGATCATGTTTGTCCCAGAGAAGTCATTTTCGTATTCCACAACAGTAGGATTATACCTCCTTCTTAACATAGTCTTAAATTGGCCAATGCATGTTTTTTAAAGTAGCACTTAGAAATCCAAAGTGCTTGATTCTGTTCGTTCTGCTCTGCATTTAATGTCGGATGGGAAAATGTCGGATGGGAAAAAATCCACAAATAAATATGCATGTGATAGATTGATTGCTCAGCCATGTTAAGCTCCATTTATACTATCAACATTTTATGTGAAATATATAGGATTTGCCCATTTTAATGCTGTCTCTTATACACATCTAGATGTGTATAAGAGACAGATTACGGCCATGTAACCGAACAAACTTGTTCTGTTTCCCGATGGCGAATAAGACCGCAGTTATGTCCGTTTGTGATCTCTACTATAAGTTTGGCACGGAGTTTAGCAAAAAAAATTATACTGCTGTGATGATACAGGACTTGGCAGGGACGTTAACTACCAATTTCACCTGGTATTTCCCCTGTCTCTTATACACATCTAGATGTGTATAAGAGACAGCGCACAATGAAACAGATACGCAATCGGTTTGAAGATGCATCATGTATAGATGGTCAAAAAACTACAAGATGCAATTTTCATAATTCAGTTTGAACCAATGATACAATTTTTGCATCTCTTCTCAGGTGATCTTTGTACAAATTTACTTCAGTGTTTAGTTGATATATCTTATATAAATATTTATAAATATATGTATACTAATGTTTTACCTATATATGTATACACATACATTTATATTACATTAACATAAATTAACAGCATGGGTGACACAAAATTTTTACATTTTATGTGTAGTTATATATATACGTGTATACATATATATATATATATATACGTGTATATATAGGTGTATACGTATATGTGTATATGTATATATATGTACGTATATGTACTTTTTTTATATAAGTCATGTATCATGCATAGGAACGTTGACGCCTGCAAGGCTCTGGTTTTTCATTTTAAAACATTTTATTTATTTATTTTTTTTCAATTTTAAGACATTTTGATTTTGTACAAATGAACCTTCTAAATAATAATTTTTTTGTACACATAAACATCCTAATCATTTAAAGCCGCATTCCCGGCAAGATGTCAGTTGTTAAGAAAAATCTTATTTTTGTATAATATGTTATAAAGATTTTTAAATGTAATTCAAAATTGCTAATTTAACTGAATTTAGACATTCTAAACATGAAAAAATGTAAAATAAGACAAAAATTTGATTTTTTTGTGTTCCACACAAAAAAAAATGTAGATGGATTTTTCATGTTTAATTTTGCGATAGGTCTGCGAAGAAACATGGGCACCGAAAACATTAGCCTATCCAACACTGCTAGGCTAGGCCTAGCCTTACCTCGATTTAGGTTTTGTTATTACACATAAAAATGGCTGACATGATATTTTTCGTTGCTAGTATTGACACTTGTAAATTATAATATTTCATAGGAATTATTAAAATCTGTTAAAAAAATTATTCTGTATCTTATCTTCAAATTTATTATCATGATTTTTACCAAACTGTACATGCATTAAAGCACATGTATGGAAAAGCATGTTGTTCCCTATTCGAATTTATGGCTGTCAATGTATTAACACCAATACAAATTACCTAAACAAATTAGAAACTACAAAGAATCAGCTTATTAAAGCAACAATTGGTCTTCACAAATACTGTAAAACTACACCTCTGTTACACGCATTAAGCGTTCCAAAATAAATATACTAACTTCGCATTAGCTGGACCTTGTATGTCAAACTATAAATAATACAACTAAGGCGAGAGTTTTTTAAGTTCACCTTCTTAACAATCAGTTTTCTTATTTTAGTCATGCTGCTTTTCGTTGATTGATTGTTTTGTGGTGGCTCAGTCTTAAAGCCTATCTTGGCTTAATGGATTCACCACACATAATACATCGTGTAGAGGTCCATCGTTATGTTATATCCAATTGATGTATTTTTTAATGTTTTATGTGAAACTCTGATTAAACTGAAACTGAAAATAATGGAATCGCCCGCCGTATTCAGGCCCATTGTTTCATTACATGCTGCCTGAATACATGAGGCCATTCCATTATTTTTGTTTATTGTCGAGGGTAAATATAAAATTGAAATTTGGTGATCATGACTTAGTCCTTTGACCCTTTCTTCTGAAATTGAAAGATGTCTTTTTTTTTTTAATTATATACCATTCCACTAAATTTTATGGTGATCCATTCATTAGTTGGTTTGCGAATCGACCTGATTTTGACTTTTGCAATTATATATTTAATTAAACTTATCGTAGCAACTTCAAATGTTCCATTAAGAACATTGACTGTTGTAATCACGACATCTTTGACAGTATTAAAACGATTCTATATAAAAATCTGTTTTCTGGCATCTTGTCGATGTGTTGCTCACTCATCCAGAACACTACTCCTTTTTATATAGTGTTTTTTTATTATTTAATTTTTAATTAGTTAAGTAAATGTATTTTTAATGTACTGTATGTACGGTATGTTTTATCTTCCTTCTTGGAGGTTTTGATAAGTAAAAGAAATAATTAAATGAAATGAAGTATTAACTACACAGAATTTGGTAAAATATGTATTAAAATTTTATTTACTATGAATTTCTTTTTCTCAAGCTATAATTGTAAAATCAAGGCAATGGAGAAGGGAGAAGGTGATAAGATAAACTTTCTTGAAAGTGAACTTAGACCTGCAGAGCTGAAGCTGAGACAGACGGAGCTGTTCAAGGGAGAACTTGACTTTTATAGTGAGTTTATTCTTTGATATCATTCAGTACTATCAATTTATGACTGAGACACTTTATTTATTCATATTTCAGCCAAGATGAGCAAAAGTACAAAACAATCAAATAAAAAAAAAGGCAAGGAGAAACCAAACAGGCAAAAGGCAAATGCGTGCAGAACACCTATACAAAGTTGGTCAACCCTAAACAAATAACATTACAAAAATACAAAAAATAACTATATTTTCAGTATATTAGGTTTTTATTTTATCTTCCAATAAAGAAGCTAACTAGAGCAGTCACTCACAGAGTGCATACTGCTGCTCAGTGCCTGAATACAGTACCAACAATACGCAGGCCGTAAATGATGGGCAAAACTGCAGCATTCAGTCAATTAAATAATGGAATCGCCTGTCGTATTCAGGCACATTTTTTTCTTGAGTGCTGCAGGTTACCCTCAGGTGACCAACGATCAGCTTCCTCCTCAATTTAACTTGTTTTTTACAAATTTCAGTGAACTTCATTGTTTATGCTGTGAATTAAACCCATGAAATAAAACTAACCTCTATGGCCACCAACTAATTTTGTAGTTGTTGTGATTACTATACACAGTTAAGAGTGCTTTTTAGTTCCTATGCATGTAATGCAATAGGAACTATTGTAATCACTTTCACTGTTATTACTTTGTGTTTTATTGTGTGTAGTATGTGTGTGCGTGTGTGTAGACATTTATGCAAATGCGCATGCGTCAAAGAAAAGTTTTCAGACATTTTGTTTTACTTTGCGATGCGAAGTTCGATGTGAAGTTTCTGCAGTGTTCAGTCAGGGTTCACGCTAACCGATCGGCAAGTCAGCATAGATGAAACTATTTTGGTTTTACGGCAAAAAAAAATCAACTGCTGTGGCATATTTTGAAGAAGGCCTAAAATAAAACAAAAAGGTTTTAATACTTGCTGAAATGCATCGTTTTTTCATTTAGATCTCCATTTTTCACTAACTCCATGCGACGTTTTTTTCTGTCGTGTAGTCCATAGAGCTATTAAACAACTAGAGTGTTGACAAGATGGCGCAGCAATGCAGAATTATGTATGTGTACCATCCATAGAGATATAATAAGAATAATTATTATAATAATGACAAATTTCGATCTTTGTGCAATCCTTTTCTCTTTTTTTTGATCTGCTTGTTATGATGTTTTTTGATCTTTTTTATATTAGTATTCATAACTAAATAAATTAATAGTAATAATAATAACAATAATAATAATGACGAATTGGATAGGATATCGATCCTTATGCAATATTTTTCTCTTTTTTGATGTACTTGTTTTTTTATCTTTGCTGTTTGATTGATTTTTTTAATGGTTTTAATTGTTAACATAATTCGCAATTCAGCCTTTTGGCTGCTATGTTTTATGTCTTAATTTGAATTTTGAATTTTGAATAAATATACCATTTTGAATGAATATACACGTATATATACGTATATATATACATAATATATATATGTATATATATATACGTGTATATATATATATATATATATAATATATACGTATAATATACATGCGTGTATACATGCACACGCGTGTATCATGCATAGGAACGTTGACGCCTGCAAGGCTCTGGTTGTATTGTATGCATAGAGTACCACAGTCGTGTTGTCATGACGCCAGGTGGCGCTCTCTGTTGTCAACAGACGTTGATTATCATTCATTATGACTCAATGACTTCATACTATTTTTAAATTTGCACTAGTTACTAAACTTGTGGTAGCCCCTGTGTGTTCGCTGAACCGTGGAGATCTCAAGGTCCCCGGTTTAATTCTCATCACTGCTTCTCCTGGTGTTTCAGCTAGAGGGCTGAAATACAAGTTACAATAGCGCACTCTATTTCGGATGAGATGTTTAAGCCGTTGGTCCTGTGTGCATTGATGCCCCATGTGCACGTTAAAGAACGCAGTACACTCTTCGGTAAAGAGTAGGGGATTGTCTCCCGGTGTACTGCCAATCACCACCAGAAGGACCCCACTGGAAATAAGTCTTCTTCTAGACTTTCGTGGGCTATCCTTGGTGTTTACACCGAATAAATCCAATCCAATTTTAGTACCTGCAGCATGTGAATATGCTAATTGCTGATTTGCATAATTTTTCACTAATCAAGGAAATTTGCACTATTTACTACGATAACTAAAGTTTAGATAAGTCTGATTGGTTTCAAACTTTGCTTAATTAAAGATGGTGATACAGTGACGGAGCCTATTTTATTTTTTTCATACGTGTCTGAATATTGTAATTGCTCATTTGCATAAATATCTCACAAATCAGGAAATTTACGTTAAATGCTAACATAGTAAAAAGTAAAAAAAAAAGTAAAAAAAGTAAAAGGTTTCAAATCTAGTTGAAATTGTCAAGATGGTAATAAAGTGATGGAGCTGTGAATATGTGCTATTTGCTCATATGCATAATTAATATTTCCAATATCATTCATCATCATTATGCCTGTCAACTCCCGGTGAAGCAAAGGCCACAGACAACCTCCTTCCATTCCCTTCTGTTCTGAGCAAGTCTGGTGATAGTATTCCAGTTATGTCCAATTTTCTTCACCTCCTCTCCCCATGTCCTCTGCCGGGTTTTTCTTGGCCTTCCCCGCTTTCGTTTTCCTTGAGGGTTCCATTGTAGTGCTCTTCCTGTGATTTTGTAGACTCCTTTCTTAGAGTATGCCCTATCCAAGTCCATTTTCTTTTCTTTAGTTGATTTATGGGTGCCATCTGACTTCCCCGCTTTTTTTTTTTTTTTCCAATATGCTAGTTACAAAAAAATGCAAAATGCAAGATAGTAATAAAGTGTCAATGCCGGCGCCAGTGGAGGGGCAGGGGAATTAAGCCCCCCTCCCATCAGTTTTGTCAAGCCCGCCCCATCGGCAAAAGCTCGTCGGGCAGTCAGACCAGAAAAAAAAAAATACAGGCCTAGTTTTCCCATCCCAGCCATTTAGAAGTCCCAATTTTTTTTTAAATCTTGTTGTATGAAGAGTGGACATCCCCTCCCATACCCACCTCCGGCTCTTAGTTGAAATTGTAATATTCGTTAATGTTGTCATTGTCACTGTTGTAGTAAATTTGTTGTTACCACGATAACTAAAGTTTGGAAAGTCTAATTGGTTTTAAACTCTTACTTATCAATTCTCACTCTCAGAGAAAAATCACCTTGGGGAAAGCTATGCCTTTACTGCGCAGCGTAAAAATGTGTTTAAAGTACATTTAACAGCTAATTCTATAAATGCAATTGTTATATTTTATAGACTGTCATATTCATGTTTTCTTTAAAACTTTAACTTTCAGAGAAAGAGAACCAGCAGTACAAAACAAAAGCTGAGAATTTGCAGAAGGATTTGACTAAGGCTCGCACTGACGCAAACAAGTGTGATCTGGAAAGACAAGCTAATGAAACTTGGAAGATGAAGAAAGAGTTTGAGAAGGAAATTACAGATTTGTCAAATAAGGTAAGCAGATAGTATTGTAGTGATGCTCTCTTGTTTTACTCTATAGAGCACAACATTTGTGTCGTTACAACACCAGATGGATTGGATTGGATTTGATTTATTCGGTGTAAACACCAAGGATAGCCCACGAAAGTCTAGAAGAACACTTTTTCCAGTGGGTTCCTTCTGGTGGTGATTGGAAGAGTGTATTGCATTATTTTAACGTGCACATAGGCCATAAATGCACACAGGACCAACGGCTTAAACGTCTCATCCGAAAGACGGTGCGCTGTCGTAATTTGTATTTCAGCCCTCCAGCTAAAACACAAGGAAAGTAGCAATGGGAATTGAACCGGGAACCTAGAGATCTCCACGGTTCAGTGCACACACAGTGGCTACCACCAGATTAGCCGACTGAGCTAAGCTGCTCTCTCCTTGGTGGTGCCCTTTGTTGTCAACCAGATGTTGGTTACCGTTCATTACGCCTGAATGACTTTATAATCTTAATGGTTTACAATAGACTTTCTGGAAAAGGCTTTTTAAAACCTAATAATTTACCATCAAAATGTACTAAAAACACAATAGCTCATATTATATTAGTTATAGAACACACATTTAATCATCAATTAACATTTACAAAGAAAAACTAGGATACAACATCTTAATAATTATGTCAGAAATTGGGATCAGTGGTTTATCAGTGGAGAAAATGGCATGCGGTTGAACGCATTCTGTGTCGCCGATAGCAACAGAGTAGTATCACATGGTATCATGACGTAACACTGTAGTACTCTATAGGTTGTTGGTATATGTATGTGATGTCCATATCATTAAATTCCCCATGTTCATGGTTAAACAAAAGAACTGAAACATGAAACATAAGACTGCATATCGGTTTCCCAATACTACAAAGGTGGACCCAAAATATTGTAACCCACATTTTCATCCTTGCTATAAATAATATTTGGTAAAATAGGATATAATTTGCACTGTTTTTGGGTGTTCACATACTTATAATAGAAAAGAACAAAAATAAGTTTTAAACCCACTGTTTCTTGCTAATTTCTTATATTATTCTTTACCACATCTAGTCACTATTGATGGTGATTATTACTTGTATTTTATAATCATATTCATAGCATTTATTTTTTAAATTATCGAAAGCTCAACTAAAATGTCAAATTTTCACCATAAAAAATTTATATTTTTTTGCGTAGTGTTTAAATAGACAAATCAGTTTGACCTTTGACCCATTTATATGGCCATCCCTGCTGTAAATGTTGGTAGCCACTACAACATGTGCGCTGAACTTTGAAATATCAATTATTTTTTATTTACTATTGACCATTTTTTATTCTAGATTTTAATGCTGGAAACCAAGAATGACAACATGAAGAGCAGTCTAGAAGAACAGCGTACAAAAGCGATTACTAGCAGTAATAAGCTAACAGAAGAACGAGATGCAAAGGAACGTTTAGCCAAATATGTAGTTTTCCTGAAATCACAGGTATACTACAATTGGTGTAATCTTTAGAAGCAAATTGAGCGCTGAGGATTTCCTCACAGTGTATACACTGCACATCAGCTGTCAGAGGTCTCCTGTGTCATAGTTAAGGTTTTCGGCTCAACTAGAACTAATAATAATAGTAAAAAGTTTCCTATTAGATCATGTTTATTTCTCTAGGTATTGCGTATTGCAAGAAATATTAATATAAACTCAACTTACATTGTTATGGACAACCACCTCCATTAGCTTAAAATTGATCTTTTTGACAATTAGAAAATCAAAGGTGTAAGTATACCAGCTTTATATCATAGTTAAGCAGGTTGGGCTACCAACGGTAATTAGAGGGTCTGAGGTACAAATCCCAAATGGCGACAGTACATTTTTTTGAAAAAGTTAAACTCACACTATCAAATTTTATGTGAAAAGTAACTATGGTATGCCCGTATTTGACTGATAATATGACTTCTTCATGGCCATATATGGGCAGGCACATCACACACATTTTACACAAAAAAACTTTGAAAGTTTATATATAGAGCATACGGTAGACTGATCATTAGAAAGTATTGTGCAAACTTAATCTAATTATATGGAACTGTTCTTGCTATATCCTACTTTAATAATATAAATACATACTAACAGTATTGCATATACTGTTTTGCATAGACCCTTAATAGTCAGTAGGTATGTGGCCTCAGTATTACATTTTAAATAGAAAGCTACTGGAACCTCCTTTTATCTTTGGAAATTTTTATTTCAGCTTTCACCGCCAATAAGAGGTCATAAACGAAAGAGAGATAACATTGATGGCCTGAAAAAGCCCTCAAAGGTTAGCATACTCAAGGCATACATTGGTGAAAATTCTATATGTCAACTGTCGATGATAAATTTAGATTAGACATTGTAGGACTGGCAATTGTTTCCCTAAAATTTAATTTAATTTTTATTGCTACATTAGCTATCAAGGGCTTTAATCCACCCATAACAAGCAGTACAAATACAAGGGACAAAAAATATAATATAATGTATGCTTATAGGAAGTATGTATTATGGGTAGGGGCATTACTCCACTCAGGTCCTGATGACACACATACCCACACATACCCACCCAAATCAAACTATGAGTCAAGGGATAGTAACGCACTGAAGTCCTAATGACCTGCATAACCCAACCTAATCAGACTATGCATCAAGAGGTAGCGATGCTACCGTTTTAGACCTGCAGACCCTCATAAACTTATTAAAGCCTGCTATATATTTGATCTAACAAAAAAGAAAATAATTGATTGATATATAAATATATTACTGTTTAATTTTGATATCTGCCTGCTGATAGAATTGGAATATGCCTCAATTAAATGAGCATTATTATAATTTATTCAATTTGTTAATTCATCAAAAAGCATACTTGATAAAATCAACACTGAGAAATAACAAAAAGAACAAAAAAAATAAATACAAAAGTAATATGTTATAATATTATTACAAATTAAAAAAGTAACATCATTAGATTTTGTTTAAGTTTAAACATCAATTTACTAGTTTTTTTTTTATATTATTGATCTTAGTTAAGACTGACAAAGTTGAAATTAATATTAAATAAAATTATTTAATAAAACTTTTCAACAATATAAAACACTGCCAGCCAGAGGCTGAACTGAGAATTATATGTTGTATAAATATTACAAATTACTTTCTTTCATAGCGCAAACCGGAAGATGTGGGTGACTAAATGAGGAGAAACTTGAGGTAATGTAATGTGTTTTAATTTATACTTCTGAATAATATGTAGCTTTCAACTTGATTTACATCAATATTTGTTGATATAATATACCAACATTTTGGTATATTAGTATAAAAGTGTTGGTTTTACTGTGTCTAAATTGAATTCTTGAGGAGTTTTTTTTTTTCAAAAATTTCTTTTTCCGGACATTAAAATATCAAGCTGAGTATGCACAGTGGGGTAAATGAGGAGAAACCAAATGAAATATGTTAATGACGATGACACCTATGGTGTGATAAATTATGGTCATTTGCATATTAGTATGTATGATGGTTTTTTGCTGTCTTTCAGAATGTAGGCTATAACTTTTTAATTTGGAAACCTTTTTTAAACAAATACGTGTACTGTAATGTTATTTCGTCAACAAAGGGAGAATTTAACTCCTTTTTCACATCATGTGCATATTCATGATTATAGACCATAATATGAAGTACACATTGCTATATTATTAAGTGAATAGTTAAGAGTTTTTTTAAATAGATTGAGTTGAGAAACAATTTTGTTTGTCTGGCTAAATAATTTTGCTATTAAAAAATGTTTTTGTCTTGCTCTTTAGGTGACTGATCAGCAACTGTCTTTCGATAGAGAAGAGTCCCTTTCCGGACAACTACTGGTTAAGACCTTGGTTGATGATCAATCACTTACTGTCAAACCAAGTCTCATGTATTTAGAGTGAGGTCTGTTTGAAGCTGTCATGCTTAGGGACCAAAATCTCGCACATTTATACTACAGGTCTCCCTCCAATTAAAGACCATGTTTGGGTTTTAATGGTCTTTACTTTAACAGCTTTGGTCTCTAATTGCAATAATAAAAATAAAAAGCATTTTTTTAAATGGAACCACAGAAAACTGATCTTTAATTGGAGGTTGTCTTTAATTAATGGGGTTTTAGAGGTAGACCCGCATTTGTAACCTACTGAAACAATAATTAATTAATAATCTTAAAGGAGGAGATGTAAACAGATCGTATGTTATCAGGTAATACGCACAACATGCACACAAATGCGTCGTTGTTCTGTAACAGGCAGTTTGTATATAAATGAACTCAGAAAGGTTCTGTTGATTATACTTTGAACAATATTGCCAAATCATTCCTGATATTGCCTATTTCCAAATCATTCCTGATATTTGCCAAATTCATTAGTAAAAGTATTATGGCTTTTCTGTACTTTAGTATACAATACTGCCGCTACTTAATAATATGTACTATAATGTTTTTTAACAAGTAATTTATGTTTGGACATACCATCAAAATTTGAAATATTTTGACATATTGAGGTTAAAAGAAACTTGACAATTTGCTAGATTGCAGCTATCATTCTCAAATATTGATAGTACATCAAGTTGAATGGTCGTGCAGTTAAGGCAGGGGTGCTGCAACCTACAGCAATAATATAGGCGCTGGTTTGAATAGCATGCTCACCTGTGGTTTTGGATACTCTTCATAACACTCTTAATATCATGACTGTTTCTCAAAGAATGTCATTCCAACTTGGCTATGTTGCCCACCGAGCCTCCAGACTATCTCTGCCATATAACTAGGATGTCCTATCACAAGCGGTAATTATTATTTTGTTCCTAACCCTAAATATGAATTATGTAAAATTTGTTTTATTTATAGAGCAGTTATATTAAATTAGTCTTCTCGGATACGGACTATAAACCGTAGGTCCAGTGTACACAATTTGCTCGTGCACTATAAAGAACCGGTACGTCTTTCATGATGAATAGTGGGTTGCAACTCACACAAAGAGACCTCTTAGGGGAGAAGAAAGTGAGTGTATGAGCTAGTCCATGCTCCGTTGTTACAAACTGTATTGTAGTCATCATGGACCTACAAACTAGGCTAAGCCTGGTTAAAAAATGTTTTTACTAATAGTCTTTCACTAAATGCATCCATATAGTTCTGGTCTATATGCTAGGCTGCAAAAAGGATACTGCTATGCCTAGGATTGGGGGATCTAATCTTTGTGTCATCCCACCAATCGCAAAATCCATTTGCTCTATTTGTGTAATTGTCTTAAGACTAAATAATGTAGTTTTACTCTTAACAATTTAGTAAAAGGTAAAAGTATATAATCAAAATGGTGTCGGTAAGATCATAGGCATAAGTACATAATTCAACAGACTATTGTTTTTGGTAGCCTTCTTGTATGTTGTTTGTTGTAGGACCATATGTGGCAAAGACAAGCCAAACCAGTCACTCATCACAAAAATCAATTTTTAGTTATTAATGCAGGGTTAAACAGTAAAATGAGAGTTATAAAATAGTAAAATAATTATTTTGTTGTGAAGTTACAGGAGTTTAAACACATAACTGTCTAAAAAACAATGTTTGAGAAATGAGCCTTCAAAGTGTTAGGTTTCAGGCATTTATATATAAGGTTAGTTTAGTGCAATAAAACAGATTTCAAAAATGTTGACATTTCAGCATGTTTTGGCTATTATCTCTAAAACAGGATTTGCGACGAGTGTCTGGTTTGGTTTTGTCTTTGCCATATATTGTAAAACAGACGATCTTGTCTGTACAGTTAAACTTGTCAAAGTTGACTTTGCCCAGCTCGAATAAGGCAATTATTCAATGTCATTTTGGATTCGACTTACAGTTGGAATAAAACCAGATATTGTCTGATCTTATAACTAGTTGTTTCATTTATGTCTTCAAATAATGAAAGTAAAAATGGAGTTTGCATTCTGCTGATAATCGAATGTGTTTGTGGATGTGCAGTACTATACTGTACTTTTGTAAGGGATTATTTGGACAACTGTTTGTGAAATTTTCAAGGGTCTTAGTCTTGTAGACACCCGTGAAGAGAACATAGGAGGGTCAGGCAAGAGTGAATCCGTTCTAGTTTCTGACCATCCTACTGTCCAATCAAAAGCATTGTTCATGCGCATTCACATTTCTATCGGAGTTCCTGCTTTAGGGAAATTGGTTGTTCAAAGTGTCTGCTTTTTGTGAAGCAAAAAATGTGCGCAACCAATAAGAGCTCAGGAACCGAACCGACGCTTCAATTCGCTCGTATAAATTCGCCTAGTTTACACAAAATAATATACTAACACAAATACAAAATATTTCTAATATGTATATTTACATATTCATATTCCCAATACTGTAATCGATGCTTACCATTGAAGAGATAGGCAAGCATAAAACACTACCAGTATACCAGTGTAGTATACAGTACATACACTTTTTTGGTCTTCAATTAATTCTCAACATTATCATTACTGTATTTTCAACAATAGTAAAAGCATTTTTATATTAAATATAGTACACCTGATTATTCCAAAAAACCCATATTTCAGTACCTTTAACAATCCAATAGTAGTAGAACTCAGTTACTTCCTTGTGTGAATGAATAAATGAATTGGAAGTCACTGTTTATTAATGATACAGTATTAAGTATTTACAATTAATGTTATACGTTTTGCAAAAATGTTCACAGCACTGAATCCAGGAATTCGAAATTGAGGGGACCAGGGTAGATCTATACCTGCTCAGCACTGCCTATGGTTGGTGGTGATGAGGTAGAAAATCAATGATTATGGCACTCTCAGACTTCATTTTGAATATAATTTTTTGTTCTATAATTTTGAAAAATTTCGGCCCCCCCCCCCCACCAACATACACATATTGTAGTAACATGTTGTACTTAGGTCTGTTCTATAAAATTTCTTGTAAGATTTTGATGTAGGTATAATATGAAGTTATTAAAAAAGGAAAATTTGGTAACATTTTAGGATCATATGACCACTAGTTATCATAATTTGAGTAATATTTTATTCTGGTTGAATAGTAAATTTTGCATAAACAGTTCATGGAAATAAAGTTTGTAGGAAGATGAAATAAATGACGTTAAAATTAATAAAGGATGGATTACCCACACGAAAGTACAAACAAAAGACGAGAGTTAATTTTAACTGAAAACTAGAACAATATTCGCAGAATCTCTTTACCTTAGGAAACAGCCAAGCAAAAGAGGCAAAATCTATTCCTTCAGTTATAGATATAAAGCGCTTATATTTATTACAAAACCAAGTGTATTGCAGTCAAAATCAAAAGTACCGTAAGCTGTTGTTTCAAACAATAAAATCCTGGTATTCAACCCCTGGCCCGTGGGCCAACTCCGGTCTGCAAGAGATTTTTTTGCGGTGCATTCTTGCTAAAATAAATAATCATTTTTCCGACCGATTTTCAGTAGGCCTAGAGAAAAGGGTTTTCCGTTAATGGAAACCCGACGACCTACTCTGGCATTGTTACCCGGTACTCGGCTTTTTCTGAGTGTAGCTCACTGTATCTAGGTTTAAACACTCTAAAACAAATTTCAAATTTCAAATTTCACTTCTTTTTTATTTTGTGGTTTTGGTTTCCGTTCCATCTTTACACTTGCCTGATAGCGCTTAGAGACTTTTGTATTTTGCGCTCTATAAATTAAAAAACAGTAACCATTAACCATTAAAAACAAGGGTACCCATACAAAAAAATTCTATAGAACGTTATAGACCTTCTATAGAGACTAATCAATTTCTACAGAAATTAGTATTTTCTATAAAATTGTTTTATAGAGGAACTAGTTTCTATAGAATTCTATAACATACTATATACACATATTTAATGTAATTT
>NW_022733453.1:317317-324034 GCF_011630105.1 Anneissia japonica | reverse complement strand
GTATAGGCCTACTTGTGTCACGTCTCATTGAAAAATGCCTGTTGGTGAGGGATTTATTATCAATCATAGAATTGGGCAGACTTTGAAGGAAGAAAGATGAGGGTGTCAGGAAAAAACATTCATTTTTGACCAAGATGAGGTCATCAAAATGAAAAATGAAGGACACCCCAAAAAATATCAAAACGGAGCACTCAACAAATTTCTCATGATCTTTTATCAGCGATTTTCGGCAATCAAAGATTTATATAACCTGTATGATGTACCATATTGGGTGGGCGAATGCAGGGTTTGTTGGTGGGGGTGCGTGATATTTTGAGAATATGGACATCTAGGTGCCCGGAAATTGCACTCTTATACTTAAAAAAATCCACCGATACTACTGTATGTTTGTGATGATAAAAATAATATATCAACAGTACAATACAACAGTTATTTTTTATTTTTCTTAATACAATTTAGGGGGTGTGACCGCACCGTATGCACCCCTGAATCCGCCCTAGCATAGAAAATAAAAGTTAAAACATTGTCTTTGATGTATTTACCTGCTCAAAGGCATAAGTCACACCCATCTCAGCTCCACCATGGGACTTATGTGCGAATGTTTTAGGAAATAGTACCATGGCCGGAAATGACTCTTGTGTAGTAAAGTCCGTCATCATCACACATCACCATTATAGTCCAAACGAAGTGCCAACAAATTTCTCATGATCTTTTATCAGTCATTTTCGGCAAACATAAAGATCCAATTAATTGTGTGATGTACACGTAAAACCCCCAAACCCCCTAAAAATATGTGAGGGAGTGTCTCTTATACACATCTAGATGTGTATAAGAGACAGGCGCCCATGCGTGTGAGTGTGTAATAGAACTTAACACGTAGATGATAATTCATAGGATTCATGGTAAATAAGATATTACAGTATTCGTCTCTGTTGCTGCATCAAATTTGTTCATTATAAAATCTCCAGTGTTCGAGGTATGAGGCCTACATATAGGTAAAACGAGCCATTGTCCTCATCTAGGCTGGAACTTATCCCCAGTTTGAAGTAGCATGAAGCGGATGAGGCTGGGTTACTCCCCTCCCAGCAATTTGCTGGAACCATTTGATACAGCTGGGTAGACTATAGCAATTTAGTCATAAATGTGCCTTACTTAAAGGCACAAGCAAATGCAAACCGAAAGATTGAAACCCTGAGCCTCGCGGTTGAGAATCAAACCATTTTCACTGTGCCAAACCGTCTCCACATACATATTATAATCACAGTAAAAACGCCCAAATAAATTACCTCTGAATTTGATATTATAAACAGTCTGTAATGTTCTTGGAAACATGCATTTTGATCCATAACAAAATACTGGATTGCACGTGCAAGCTTTTATCGGATAATTTAAATCTGTTCAATGTCTTAACATAGTAAGATGGAACAATAATTCACCAAACGAAGACCGAAGACCCCTATTTTTTCTCTTTCATTTTGATGATAATACGCCAGGCTCACACAAAATACAAATTACGAAATTTTTTGGGCGTCTGTTTGTGAAATTTTCAAGGGTCTTCGTTTTATAGACACCCTATATGGGTGTCTACAAAACGAAGACCGAAGATCCGAAAAACGAAGACCTCCAGTTATTTCTCAATTATCTTATTGAAAGTATTTCAACATCATCATAAAACAGGTGCCAAGTACCAATTTCATTATTTTATCTGAATAAAATGAGGAATATCAAGAAATACTTAAGAATCTTCGTTTTATAGGCACCCTATGTCTATAAAACGAAGACCGAAGACCAGAAAAACCAAGACCCACACTATATTTTCTTTCAATCGTGATGAAAATAATGTTTTTAAATCACTTCATGCTATATATATGTATATATATATATATATATATATATCTCTTCGTTTTGTAGACACCCTATATGGGTGTCTACAAAACGAAGACCGAAGACTAGAAAAACGAAGACCCACACTTTTTTTTTCTTTCAATCGTGATGAAAATAATGTTTTTAAATCACTTTATGTTATTTAAAGGCCTATATATGGTATTCGTCTTCTTAGCACATTGTTGCCTGAATTTGAGTCAATTGAATGATTTACCCTTTATTCCAGTTCCAAAGCGGCAACCAACGTTGTACGTCCACGGCTGGTGGCTGAGCGCGTCTTGGCGCTGCTACCCTCTAAACGAAAGTAAGGCTTGGCCTATAGCGACACGCGTATTTTGGGGGCCTACAAAAACCTTGAATATTTCATTCATAAACTTGTTCCATGTTAAAATAAACAGTAGGAATGTGGTATAGTGACGCATATGTGCAGCATCGCGGTCATTTGGTAGTGACACCAACATAGGATGGACGAGATAATTAAGGGTCTTCGTTTTGTAGTCACCCTATGGGTGTCTACAAAAAGACCCAAGACCCGAAAAACGAAGACCCACATTTTTTCCCCTCCCAATCGTGATAAAATAATAAAATATGTACTTGGCAACTGTTTTATGACGATTTTGAAATACTTTCAATAAGATAATTTAGAATAATTGGAGTTCTTCGTTTTTCGTGTCCTCGGTCTTCGTTTTGTAGACACCCATATAGGGTGTCTATAAAACGAAGACCCTTGAAAATATCACAAACAGACGCCCAAAGAATGTCGTAAATTTGATTTAGTGACAGCCTGGCGTATTATCATCAAAATGAAAGTGTAAAAATAGGGGTCTTCGTTTTATAGACAACCGAACCAATATCGTTGGTATGCCACATTAGCGCGACACAGTTTTTTTTTTTAAACAAACACACGTGCAGTATGGCCTGACTCAGCACACACAGCCAGGCATTCGCACACGTAAAGGATATTTTAAAAGTAATATATGAAAATGACTACCAAGCCAGTGAAAAAAAGAATAATTTTAATAATAACAATTACAATTACAAATTATAATTACAATTCACGGAAATTTTAGAAACTTAAATTTAAAAGATAATGTACCGCACAATACGTGGCTTACCTCTTTTCATTGATTAAAAGTAGTCATCTGTATTTTTTCAGCCATTTTAAGCCGCTAAAAACATGTTCCGCCCTTTTTATCGAGGTACCCCCACCCCTGATTAATTTTGCATTTATATCCTAGTGATACCAAATTAGCAGTCAAACCTTTTTTCAGTAGGCTTACTTTAGAGAAAGGGATTTTCTGGTAGATGGAAACACGACCACCTACTCTGGCTTTGTTACCCAGTGCTCGACTTTTTCTGAGTGTAGCTCACAGTATCTGGGTTAAAACATTCGAAAACAAGGGTAGTAGAATTCTAAACAAAGGGCTGTGGAAATCAAAGCAAATTCAAAAATTAGCAACCAGAATTTTAATCTTTGGCCTACATGTGATTTTTTTTAATGTATTTTTTTGTAGAATTGCATAGTAGGATTGTTATTTTGTAACTTTCTGCCCTATTTTTGCAATCCATCTCACTTTTGTTTTGGTGTGGATGTGATTAGGAAGTGGAGCAGAAAAAAAAGAGCCAGACACTTGGCCAGATATAGGCCTACTGAATATGATGCCCCCGTCATGAACTACCTTAAGTTTAAGTCACGTAGGCCCTCTGCTCTTAACTTTCTTTGTGATTGAACACATGCAGGTAGCAGTTCAACTAGCCTATGTTGACATTTTTGATATTTATTTGACTGACACTCATTTTATCAACCCCACTGAGTTACATATACCTGTTGTTAGGATCAGACGCTGATATTGCGTCAAGTCAAACATTTCATTATCGGTGCTTGTGATACAGGCCGACAGACAATCAGCGACGCTTACTGTGGGAGATACGATGAATACAAAGTGACTTTCAGCCAACGAAGAGGTCTAGGCCTACTATAAGTTCTCATCTTCCCCCAGTGATTCCAGTGAGTTCATCACCACCACCGCCACCCACACGCCCCTATCCTAACGATATAGGCTCGTTACTAATTTTATTAAATACTAGCTTTTGACAAAGATATATATATATATCGATATGAAGTATACTTGTGAAAAATGCCTGTTGATGAGGGATTTATTATCAATCATAGAATTGGGCAGACTTTGAAGGAAGAAAGATGAGGGTGTCAGAAAAAAAAACCCATTCATTTTGACCAAGATGACGTCATCAAAATGAAAAATGAAGGACACACCAAAGATTGTCAAAACGGAGCACTCAACAAATTTCTCATGATCTTTTATCCGTCATTTTCGGCAACCATAAAGATCCAGTTAATTGTGTGATGTACGCATAGAAAATAAAACTTAATTGTCTTTTTTTGTATTTACTTACCTACTTCTTGTGCTGGAAATCTTAATATAAGCACGCTCACTCGAATCGTGTATTTCATGTGATTCAGACGTTAGTGATCCCAGTACATTTCAACAACTTTCAGAGGCATTATCTTTACTTATGAAATTACATTGCGGTCAAAACGTGGAGGTCCAAACCTCCAAAAAATATGTGAGGGAGCGTGTGCACCCCCCCCCCCCCCGAGGATCTGCGCCCATGCGTGTGGGTGTGTAATAGAACACGAGGTGGAAATTCTTAGAATTCGTGGTAAATAAGATATTACAGTATTCGTCTCTGTTGCTCCATCAAATTTGTTCATTATAAAATCTCTCCATTGCTCGAGGTATGTACTGAGGCCTACATATAGGTAAAACGCATCTAGGCTGGACCTTATCCCCAATTTGAAGTAGCATGAAGCGGATGAGGCTGGGTTACTCCCCTCCCAGCAATTTGCTGGAACCATTTGATACAGCTGGATAGACTATAGCAATTTAGTCATAAATGTGCCTTTTACACAAAGACACAAGCAAAATGCAAACCGAAGGATTGAAACCCTGAACCACGCGGTTGGGAATCAAACAATTTCCAATGTGCCAAACCGTCTCCACATACATATTATAATCACAGTAAAAACACCCAAATAAATTACCTCTGAATTTGATATTATAAACTGTCTGTAATGTACTTGGAAATATGCATTTTGATCCATAACAAAATACTGGACTGCACGTGCAATCATCAACTTTTATCGTATAATTTAAATCAAAGTTAAATATCTTAAAACGTGAGACGGAACAATAATTCACTAACCAAAATCGTTTGTATGCTATTTTAGCGCAACACAGTGACTCAGCACACGTTTGGATATTTTAAAAGTAATATATGAAAATGAATACCAAGCAAGTGAAAAAATAAATAACAATTACAATTACAAATTATAATTACAATTCACGGAAATTTCAGAAACTAAAATTTTATAAGATAATGTACAACACAGTACGGTTTCCCCCTTCTCATTGATTAAAAGTAGTCATCTGTTTTTTTCAGTGGATGGGGAAATCGCACACCCTAGATACTTTGCTGAGGGATACCGTTGTCCAGGGATAAACGCCCTTTTGTTGAATTGTTTTGATTAAATAAAACACTGTGTGCTCCTGAGGAACACATTTGGAGCCACTAGATTACTGTAACCAGAGACCACTGCTGTAACATAGAATGGATACCAGTGGCGTGTCCAGAGGCTTGAATAGGGTGGGGGGTAGGGATGGCAATTGAAATGGAAGGGTGGCTGTGCAGGTCCTGAATATGGAGTGGGGCTCCATAATTATGTGTAGGGAGCTAGGTCGCAAGGTAAAGTAAGAGGAGGTGATTTTTAACTTCTAAAGCGTAATTTTTTCGGACATGGACAAATGGGGGACCAACTAGGGAAGTTTTGTTTGGGGGAGGGGGTGCGCACCCCTAGATACGCACCAAAAAATGTGATATTAGGTATTTTTAACTATCAGCGTGATTTTTTTCGAACATTTTCAATTGGAATGAGGGTGACGAATTTTAGAGCGAGTTTCTTAGAAGCCGGTCATGCGCCCGGGCCCGCACTTCCTCTAGATATAAGGATATCTGCAGTGATATATAATTGGGATATCTGTCTATTTTAATACACTGTGTTCCAGTGAACCCCAATTCGGCACCACCGGAGCACACTTAGGGATGTCTTTCTGTAACCCTAAAATTAACCCTACACATTAGCTTATATTTTAATCTGGTTAGAGGACTTTCCAGATTTTATGGAAAAATTGTATGCATCACTTTGTGAAAAAATCGTTTTGTATTGTTGAATGTTATATATAACATTAACATTAAATGTGGTTTTCAAAAACTAAATAAATAAAAATAAATACCGGTATTAATATGACTTGCCCTAATTATGATTTGAATATTAAGCTGCTTAGTAATCGTGATTTCTGATGGGTTTTTTTCTTCATAAAATGATGAAATTTGACTTTGCTTGTGAAAGTTACTGTATTTAATTGCCATGTACCTAGCCGTACCCGAAATAAAGGGATTTAAAAAGCCACCATTTGGACATGTTGATGTGATGCGTAGAGGTCTATTTAAGCGTTTGTGTGTTTTGAGGATATTTTCCGCATGATTAAAATCGTAACAGTACTGGTTTGCTCTACAGGAATTCCTGTTTCTTACAGGTAATTCCAATCATAGAGAAAGCCTACTGTAGAAATCGACCTTGTCGTTAACCATAGAAGCCTAGGTCAATACTAACTCCGGCTATATAAAATTGATTAAAAGATTGAAAAATATTAATCTTATTATTGTAGTAGTGATACTATGTACACGTTTTAATTATTGTTATTTATTCGTTAACGTCATTATATTTACATTTAAATTTAATGTATTGTTTAA
>NW_022733453.1:300140-312938 GCF_011630105.1 Anneissia japonica | reverse complement strand
ATATATATGTGTGTGTGTGTGTGTTTAAGTATGAATTACTAATTACTATGCCCATGTTAAATAAATCTTATCTATTAAAATTGTATATTTAAATAGTATAGTAGCATAGCCGAGGCCTAAACTAGGCCTTAACCTAGTGATTATGTGAGTGTGAATAAAAATATGAATAAACGCAAATTGTGAAAGAGTAAAGGAAGAATAGGAAAGAGATTTGGAGCGGCTGAATATGCCATTACAGTATTGCATTAGGTTTTCGTAAACATTTTTGGGAACTAATCGTCAGAGGTCTCGGTGCCACAGCATACTCTTTTTATAATTCGACATCGATGTAAATTTTAATTGAAGGTTTTATCTTTCGGTATGTATGGAAATAAAATTTGTAGGAAGATGAACTAAATGACGTTAAAATTAATAAAGGATGGGTAACCCACACGAAAGTAAAAACAAAAGATGAGAGTTAGTTTTAACATGCAAGTCAATTTAATACTTTGAAGACTTGTTATAAGGATTGTACAATATTTTTATTATTATTATTATTATTATTATTATTATTATTATTATTATTATTATTATTATTATTATTATTATTAATAATAATAATAATAATATTATTTTTATTATTATTATTATTAATATTATTATTTACATTATTATTATTATTAACAATAATAATATTATTTTTATTATCATTATTATTATTATTATTATTATTCTTATTATTATGTTGTAATGATGTTGTTTGTACTGTCTTTTAATTTTATTATTCAGGGCCCCTGAATATCAGTTAACCTTCTGGGCTAAACTGGAAGGGTTACGCTCTTTAAAGATGGTTGAAATAAATAAAATAAATGGAAACTAGAGCAATATTATTCGCAGAATATCTTTACCTTGGGAACCAGCCAAGCAAAACACGCAAAATTCATTCTTTCAGGGACAGATTATATAGCGCTTATATTTATACAAAACCAAGTGTATTGCAAAGTCCTGTAGTACCGTAAGCTGTTGTTTTAAACAATAAAACCCTGGTATTCAACGCCTGGCCCGTCTGCGAACTACGGTCTGCGAAAGATTTTTGTGCGGTGCCTTGCAACATTCCTAAAATGAATAATCATTATTCCGACCGATTTTCAGTAGGCCTACTTTAGAGAAAAGGGTTTTCTGTTATTGGAAACACGACCACCTACTCTGGTATTGTTACACAGTGCTCGACTTTTCCAAATATAGCTCACTTTATCTAGGTTTAAACATTCTAAAACAAGGGTAGTAGAATTCGGAAACCCAAGGGCTGTGAATCTAAGCAAATACAAAAATTAGCAACCAGAATTTTAATCTTTGGCCTACATGTGATTTTTTTATGTGTATTTTTTTTTTTTAGAATTGCAGAGTAGGATTGTTATTTTGTAACTTTCTGCCCTATTTTTGTATTCCATCTCACTATTTTTCTTGGGTGGATATGATTAGGAAGTGGAGCCTCAGAAAAAAAGAGCAAGGCACTTAGCCAGATATAGGCCTACTGAATATGATGGCCCTATCATCAACAACCTGTGCTTTTAAAAGCATTTCAACAAACTTTCTTTGTGATTGAACACATGCAGGTAGCAGTTCAACTAGCCTGTGTTGACATTTTTTATATTTATTTGACTGACACTCATTTTTATCAACCCCACTGAGTTACATATACCTGTTGTTAGGATCAGACATTGATATTGCGTCAAGTCAAACATTTCATTATCAAAATCATGCTTCGGTTTTTGTTTGTCTTGTGATATAGGCCTACACTGTGACAGTCGGCGATGGTTACTGTGAGATAATACATTAAATTCAAAGTGACTTTCAACTAACGAAGAGGTCTACTATAAGTTCTCATCTTCCCCCAGTGATTCCGGTGAGTTCATCACTCCTCTTCGCCACGCCCCGATCCTAACGATATAGCTCGTTAATTTATTAAACGAAATCAAAGTATTGTAGAACTGTTTTCATTGTTAATAAACGCAACACAAAGGATGTTAACTTACAGTTATACAATAATTATTAAGCAAACCAGATGAAACTATTCGAATATTTACGAAATTATTTTACACACATTAATATACATAGGAGGTATATCGAATGATAATGGGTATCGCATTACAGAATGCTATGGATACATATTGTGTTATCTTATTTAAGAGATCATACGAAATACTGTAAACATAGTCAGTGGCGGCTAGCGGCTGTAGGGTAGGCCTATCTTCTGGGGTGGGGGGTGAGCTGTCCGATAGGGGTCTTGAGCTTGAAGGCCCGGGGAAGGATTTCAGAGGGTGTTCCTCTCCAAAATGAGATTTTTTCAGGAATAACCTCTGGCCATAAATGACACGCTCAGACTGTGACGGACTATTTTTATAAAATTATTTGTTCAGTCTGTCTGCCCGACGAGCTCTGTCCGATGGGGAGAGGGGCTTCACCTGTCTGGTGGGGGTGCTTAACCCCTGCTACCAACTCCCCCGCTGGCGCCACCACTGAATAGAACCCTTACAGTTCGCATTGTTTTTGAACAATAATTCAAAATTCAACCCAAAACACTAGAAGTTAAGAACGTAATTTTGATTGGCCTAAAAATTTCTTTCGACAAATAAAAGTAACTTATCTGTAGTTAAAACTTGGTTTAAAATTGACAGATGCACAGACATAGCTAAGACATGCGCAATAAAAATACATACAAAATATAGGCCTATAAAAAAAATTAAAGAAAATGAATGAATATAGGCCTACAATGTTAAGCTTGTAGTTTTGACATATAAAAATAACTAGGTAATTAAAGTATAAAAGTTAAAGTTGTTTTGATTTAAAATTCAGTTTAAATTTCCATTACAAATTTACTGTAAAAAAACTAATGTAAAGACTGACTTAATAATTTCGCATTGATGTCGTTTTGTACGCTTATTAAGCCGGTTGATCACATCAGTTACAAATGTATACCTAACTAGACCTAACTGTACCGGGTACACAAAGCCTAAAGCCAGATCTTTATCTGCAATTAGAACAAAACACAGGAGATTCCCTAATAACGAGAAACCAAACTTTGGGATCAAGTTGTTCTGAATAAGAGCTAGTAGGCCTAGTGTTAAACGGGATACTATTCCCTCTTAGCGGTAAAAAATGTCTAACCTATTGGACCAGAACCAAAAATACAACACTTCCCCTACCCACCAACGTCGGAAAAAATAAAACATCGTCGGGGAGAAAAATCATTCACCAGCATTTTTTCATCTGGGGACCCCCTAAAAGAAACATCAAAAGACTGTTCCGTTTTTAGTTTAGAAAGTAGGCCTACATCATGAATAATTAATCAAAATCAGGATTAATAATCTTGCCTGAACGAACCAAAGGGTCGATTGAACTCTGTAATGCATTATGCGGTGGCGGATCTAGGATTTAGCAATGGGGTGGGTAATGGGAGGTAAGTTTGACCGAGTGTTGGGGAGGGAGCGGTTTTGGGAGGGCGTCCACTCCCATTTGAGATTTGTTTGGAATTAGTAGACTGCTAGACGACCTTAGATGGCATCTGAAAAAAAAAGTAACTTTAAAATAGAAAGTGTATTTTTACCAGAGTACACGAGAAGCACACCCGCAAGACGAGTGACCATTATTATTTTTTTTTTCACGGTAAACGAACGGGGGTGGCTAGCCACCCGATCCGCCACTGATTAGGCCTATGGCATTATTTCGATTAGCTGTCATTGTTATCAACTGCATTTATTTATGAGTAAACGGGATATGATAAAATGTTGATGTTATTTAATTCAAACATCACTCCACTTATCGTATTTGTTTTAGATAATGCGATTGATCTGCAAAGCCACCGTAACAACAGATTCTTCAGTAGTCAGGCTTCCCGACCCTAAAGTTCAATGGATCAATACCTTGAGGCCAGAGTGGTTCATGTGATGAGTATATTTAGACAGGGTGATCCTTCCAATTAGGCGTTTAAGGCGATATTTATGGTCCACATAGCAAAAATGTACCGTAGTTAAAGTGATTTCAAGAACAACATACGACATGGAATTAAAATATAACATTAATTTATTTTGTGGAGCTCGGTTTTACCAACGTCAGTTAGCCTGTATAGTGAAAAAATTACACCTCGGGGAGGCTGCTTTTACTGGGTAGCGTAATAAAGAGTTTTACTTTGTTATCTCGTGGATTTCATTTCCATATTACAAAACCAATGAACAATAATACATTATTACTTGATTAAAAGGTAAAATGAAAAAATAATTACTACACCCAGAATTTGTAGGCCTGTAAATGCAGCAATGAAGGGCAACATCACACTATAAAGACAAACGATGAAAATCGCATGAAAATAACCGTTTCTCGCATAAATCAAAATATATTTAGCAGGTTTTCAGTTTTCAAGAAAATATCATAAATGCGCAGTTTCCAAAAATCTGACGATTTGCTTGGTGTTGGGTCAACTTATATTGGCCTAAAGATTATTGATAAAATCAATAGACTGATCTAAAAATCTTGCTAGAATTCAAGATTACAATGAAAATCAAATAGTAATGATCAATGACGTCCGTGTGAAAAAAAAAGCCCTCTGCAACCTTTTCTCTAGTCTTTTTTTCTACGGTTTGTATTTGTGCATGTAGTTTGACCATACGTTTTTGTTGGAGGTAATTATCAAATAAAGTAAATTTGATTGAATCGTAAGATTGAAAAGTAAGATTAACAAATTTAAATAATTTTATAATTTACTAAACAAATTCGTCACAGACACATGTTGTAAGAGCGGTGCAGCTTCTTAGAGGACATTTCACTCGCTGCTGTGCATGTAATTTTATCAGGCGCATTTTGGTTTGAGGATTATGGGCCTGTTTGTTGATATCCTTATACCAGTCATTAAAAATGAGATAATAAATATCCTTTATTATGTTTTTCTAAAAAGAGTAAGCAAGAATTCAGTTAAAGTTAATTTATTGCCGCATATTATGATTATTTCACTTTTTATCAAAGTAAATAATCCACATAGCCTATGACGTTATCAGTAAACACGTCTATCACTTCAATCCTCCTTACTTCATTATTACATTTTATCAAAAGTATCACATGATTAAAGCAGGGGAGGTGCTATGCGTGCCCTCCTGACTCAGGTAACCAATCAAAACTGCCAAATGCTTGAGACTCTTGCAGGGTATGCCATCACGTGGATAAGGTAACCAATCAGAACGTTTGCTTGAACGCTTGACAAAAACACTTACTGCTGTGTATGTCACAGCAAACCACACTCAACAATTTGTTAGCGTACTGTATACACAACTACTGCACTGAGAACCACACTCACCAACCTGTTAGCATACTGTATAAAACTATAAAGTACTGTAATCTACACGCAAAGAAGATGGCTTCATTGTACTACACACCGTAAGTTTTAACCAATATTATTTTGCATGTGTTAGACGTACATCATAACTTAATTGTATGCATTTCTAACTTGATTAATTTGATTAATTGATTAAATAATATTGGAAAAGAAAAGAAAGATTATTATAATGAAATTTTATAACGAACTTCGAATAGTATATTTACACTTGGTGTTCTAATATCGACATCGGTATTTTATTATTAGCCAAGAAATCAATCAATAATTTATGTACAATGATTGTTTTTCTGAATTTTATTTCTGTTAACTAAATTGAGGCATTGTTAAAGCCTAATAATAGACAATGATAATGGTGATGCTAATAATTATTCAGACATAGACAGCACCTCCTGATCGATGGAATTAATAAATTGAAAACCCGCCTCCTGTCCGTCGATGGCGTACAGTATTCCTAGTTTTCGGATGCAAGGCACTGCGCACATAGTACATCAATGTTATGTATAGTAGATTATAAAAACTTCATTCATTTATTAATAATCAAAATGAATCATGTTATATTCAATTACTGTAATATATTTATCAAGCATAAATTGTATCGCTTCACTGATATTACAGTGTAAATGATTTATTTGCTGCATTATTTTAGTTAAGTAGATTTATGACTGTTTCCTTTTACCATCGCAGTAAGGACTTAGGGGCGGCAGTATTGAAGGGACGATGGGGTCAAGTAAGACTTATTATCAGAGACGCGCCTGAACTCGTAAATGAGAAATGGGTATGTAATGTATACAGTACCGGTATTCAATTATAGTTCAACATCATTTAATTCAAAAGATAATTACAGCAAATTATAATATTATTAATAAAAACACAGTTTCTTTCAAATGTAAGCTCATCATGCAATGTCACCATCAAACTAAGAATGGCACTGAAACAAAAACTAAGAAATATGTAATTGAATTAATATGTATTATTGTCCCATGCAAAACACCAACACAATCATAAACAACTTTTTAAAAATGAATACAAAAATTTTCTACCTGAACATATAAATTAGTGTATTAAAGTAATGTTTAGAGATAATTTTACAGCGAAAATGATAAAACAGGAAGTGTTTATTATTTTTATTGTTATTATATAGTCCAGTCCAGTATAAAAATCAGGTTACAAATTTTATTAAATTTAATAATTTCTATGCTCAAATTTATAATTTGTATGTTACTGAAAAATTAACAAATTGATTTCAAATTATCTTTTAAATGATTTGTTTGTGATTTTCAGTGGTCTATACTTCTTTATGGACTAGGCGTACATAGTACACTGATACAACTTGTTTAAAAATCAAAGTTATTCGTTATAATTAGCGTGTGCTTATCATGCATAGGCCTGCTGGTCAAAAGATATTTGGTATAATGTTTCTTATTCGTTATTATTCCAAAATAGAAGTTAATAAATTCAGTCAATAATGTATTTACAATAGAAAGTAAATGGCAATGGGTGTAACTGTTGAATTATTGTTTGAACTTTGATTGTGTGCGCTCACCTAGCACCTAACTGACAGCCAAAGATATTAGTCTAGCGCCCTCTTTAGTGTAACACCTATCTTGAAAACTTTATTGAGATAGGCCTACTTGATTATTGAATTTGATGATATTAGTTATAGTCTAAATAATGTTGTTAATACATATTAAGATTTCATCATTCAATACTTTTCTTTTGTGTAACTTAAATGCTCCGCCTGGCATATGTTTGCGCTTAATAATGAAATTCATTGCACTTGTTCACTCCTACAGTACTAGAATTTTCTTTGTAAGCATTTTTACACTGAAGATGGCAGTTGACATGTTGTACCAGATTTATAATAAAACAGTTTGGCCTATTTTAAAAGGTAGCTTAAAATCGGTTGTGATTAAGAATATTTTTTTTAGTTGTAATCATTAAAAACTGTTGTCTAAATCCTGCCCATGGCCATTGCAGATGTCATCAACCAGTGGAAAAGCAAATAGTAAATTGCCTATCAAAATAACGTTATTTTGATTGCCAATTCCTAATACTGTGGTCTAGAACGACAATTTGGACCACAAGCTATGAAAACTCTCCCCATGAACCATATCAGGGATTTTCTTTTTTATTCCGGGACCCCAACTGAGGATAGTCGGCCCCTTGGTTTGGACACCTCCGTAGGACTTGATTGTCGAACCCCTTGTTGGCAAACTTGTGGACGATGATAATGAATAATATTGATAATAATACTATAATACAAGTAATATTAATATAATAATGCTTGTAATGATTATGGTAGTATACAGTACAGCGATTCCGATAATTGTAGTACTTATTACAAAGACACTAATACAAATCCTTTTGTTAACATTTCTAAAGTCATCATAGATGACATCAACAATTTCAATTTGTGCTTCTTGGTTTTAAGTTTCGTTTTTGACCTGTTTTACGTATATTTATGTTATATAAAATAATGAAATCAAATTCATACCAAATGATATTAGACCATTCAGTGATACAGGCAGTGGCGTATCTAGGGGATGCGTGGGGGAGGGGGTGCACTCCCGGTCGAGTAGTAGTTTTTGGGTTTTTTTAGCATTTCAAAACACAACACAATTACAGTAAAAACAAAGGTTGTCGCCGACGCAGCGGCATTGAATCAGAAAACAACATACAAAACAAAAACTTAAAATAAATATAAAGAAAAACAACGATTTTTGCAAGCAATTGGATTCTGTAAATGAGAATTTGGGGATTACAACATTCTACACGTTTCCATTTAAGAACATGCGAGTTCAATCTATTGTTTTCGAAAGCAATCTGCTTTTCAACTTCTAGCCTTCTTTTTACGGTAATTTCTTTTTACGATAATAAATTACGAAAAAAACGGAGTAACATTAAGGTGGTACCATTTAAAATGTAAATTTTCGCAATGAGTATTTATTGCATCAAAATTATGGCTTGTTCATATGCCAAAAAAAAGTAGTTAAAAATCACCTTATTATTAGCACCCCTCAACTGATCATCGACGAGCCTCTCCCCCCCCCCCCTCAACTTCACCTCACACCCCTCAACCCATCAGAGCTCACATTTCAAGACTACATGGATACAGGTGCAATGATACAGTTCTAAAATGCCCATCACCAGAGTCTTCTGCCCCCTGGACCAGCCACCAGTGGTTTCACCTTATGACCCCTGGTCGTGACATTTTAGGGCTTTGTACATAAAACTGTCCTTTTTGCATGGATTAGTGGTTAAAAATCTTCAACTGTTTCGAGCTGTGTCAGAAAAAAAGAAGTTACGGCAATGGGCTTCATCATCTAATAGTGGTATCTTGTAGGCAGAACGCGGCTGTCCGCACATGTACACGCAAGAACGATTCCTGACAAAAGCAAATATTATTCTAGCGTCCTCTTTAGTTTAAATTATTGCGATGAAGGATACACTACACAAGTATCCATCATAATCACAAAACGATTTATTCAATTTCCATTTTAGGCTTAGTATGTAAATGATACATAAAATATACAGTAGTATATCGCAGTTAACTCTTTTCGTTATTAAAAAAAAACCAAAAAAAAAAACATGTTGGTGATGATCAAAAAATATCCAATCCACGTATGCTTCAATATATATAAAATAAGTAAGCAGAACAGAAATAACATTCTTCACAAGGTGACTACTTTGAAGCATATATTTTATTTAAAAACCAAATTTTCGGGAGCGCCTGCTCCCCTCTTCATGGTTACAATTGAAATGACTCAGAACAGCACTTAAACACTAATTAAACAGCATAGGCTTAAATGTATATGGCAAATAACAATCAATATAAACTATTACAGATCAGTGACAAATAGAGAGATAGCAGTGGCGGGAGAATATGGGCCATAATAAACAGTTTAGAGGTGAAAGGTGAAGTCAGCTAAAAAGTCAAGATCTTTGTTAAGGCCATGAGTGTGAGTTTTAAGCTTGATAATCCAGGAAAGTTCAGAAAGCGGCGATGATGAGTGGAGTTGAAGTTAGAGTCGATAATGGTAACACGCAGATTGTTAATAGAGTGATGTGGCAAATTAAAATGTTGGGCTACGGTTTTGTCAGGGGCGTTTTTCCTAATGTCGTGTTTGTGTTGGTTATTGCGGAATCTAAGAGGGTTCATGGTTTCGCCAACGTAATTGCCTTTGCTACAAATATTACATGTTATTAAATAAATTATGTTGTGAGAATCGCATGTGAGGTTTTATGGAGTGGTTAATTTGCCACATCACTCTAAAAAACGTTTGCTCACTATTAAATAAATATATACCTGGCAACTTATTACCTTCTCTCCGGAGTTTTCACACGCACGCACGCACACGCACACACATACATACATTATAACATACATACTTATATGTACAGTTGGGTCAAATTTGTGTGGTGGTTGAAAAATACAGGGGGAGTTTTTATGGCCCAAAATGGTGATTTCAGACCACATTGGTAATGTAATTCGACAGGCAAATTACAGTAACATTTTTAGCAAATTTCTTTGAAAAAATATCGTAGGCATAGGGCCTAGCTACGTATACAGTATTTTCATTTTACAGTACGTAGTTTGGAACGATATCGGAAGTGGGGGTGCGGGCAGTGGCCTGCTATTAGGACTACAATTTATTTGAAAATATCTTGGGTCCGATCGTCCACACCAGTATGTCGGTATACTGCTACCATACCAATGTCCAATACAATGTTAATAGGAAAATAATACAAAGATCTTAGTACTGTAGTACAAAATAGCATGTGAACTAAAGAGGGCGCTAGACAAGTATTTTCGGTTGTCAGAGAATCGTCTCTGTATTTGAAATTACTGTGAAAACGATGATTTGAGAAATTTTAAGCTGTTTTAAAATGATTTCAGGGAGTGTTTCCTGACAATACCAGGTATATAAACCAAACTATTTTAATAAAGCCACGTAGACCTACAATTTGAATTTATGTTTAAAATTCGAGCACCTGAATTATGTACACAAACATTGCATTAGGCCTACTTACACAATCAAAAAATGAATAGGCATAACTATAAAGCCACCTTGGTGAGGTGAAAGCAAGCCTCAAATTTTCAATGTTATGGTTATTGCTTTCTGGTTTCTTATTAAAATATATTTTATTAGTTAAATTTTCTCACGATCCAGGATAGAATGCTCATAAGAACCAGGAGACTATAATATCAATTTGGGAAATTACGTCTACGATATAAAAATTATTTTTAAGATTTTTAAAAACCGTACTTCTGTAATAGTTTAAAATAATTTCGATTTTTAAAAATTATTTTTCCAAAATACTGCGGGTCGTCAGACTTACTAATTGTACTTGTTGTCCCAAAAGATTGAATATCTGATGCTGTGGAGTTGACCTACTTTTCCACAATTTAGATAACTCGTTTATCGCTAGGCGATTCTACGCTCACTTTAGAAGTTGTGAAGCCTGTAATAACTTGGCATACAAAAATACACTCATTGATAGGAAAAAATCCTCATGTGCTCAGGAGTCTTTTTCCTTCAGTAATCTGATATTTGATAAGAGATACTTTCACTTAGTAAGAAAAATTGCAAAAATGGTGGTGGCTACCAAAGTGGTATCGCTGACAGTGTTCAGGGAATTTTATTTAATGACCCATTTTTATCAAATTATATAGTCTTAAACTTATATAAAGGAACTTTTGCCACCTTTCCAACCTTTTTTCACCACTACGTATTTTTTATAGGCCTAATATTTTAATATACTGAAATCGAAGTGCAAGTAAAATTGTTTATCTTTGTTTGATGGTTCTTTGGTGTGTTTGAGTATTTTCTTAGCCTGTTTTGCCTCTACCTGTTAAAGTGGTATTTTGTTCTCTCCTTTTATTGATTTAATTGAATTTTGTATTTAAAACATTTTTCTCAATTTTTCTGGTTTTTGTAATGAAATTGACCATGTTAATGAACTTGTTATGTTGTACTATTTTACTTCTTCGTTACGGAGGGGTTTTTTTTAAATAAATTAAATTGAATTGTGGGATTGATCTTATACAAAATAACTGGAGACATCTTCATTAATTTATACCTGCGCATCAAACGAATTCATTGATATTGTATTGACATTTTTCCCAATATAAATAATTAAAGTAAGATACGTTTCTACTAACTATGTAATTGTTAACCACGAAATATTTACTTTCAGTTATCATGCATTTAACAATTGTTAAATATGAAGTCAATGGTCTGGCTATAAATTATTGTATAGCTTAATGCCCCTTTTAATTTGGGCAATCAATCAACCAATCAATCAATTTATTGGATCCACTTTGATACAGTAGCACTTATACAAAATGCATGTGCATGCATACGTAAACAAACATACAGAAATAACATAAATTACTAGCTATTATTTTGGTTGCACAGTAAATTCAGACGAGCGACGATCATCTCTCTGATAACCAAAAATACTAGTCTAGCGCCCTCGTTATTTTCGATTTTTTAAAGCACTGACAACTGTTACAGTACTTACCGTACCGTACACACTGTATAGTAACTCCGTTATGTTACACTGTCGTCGGTACCATGTAATTGATAACGAAATATTCTATTCTATTCGTCTTGAAGTTAAAAAATTGAGTTTTTAATTCAAAAAAACAAAATATCAAATGCAAAACAAAATTATTATTTCAGCCAAAATTATATGTTAATATGTGTAGGCCTGTATCCAAATGATAAAATAGACATATTTTTTTGAAGTTTATATAAAGATGTTTTTGTAATTTTTCCAATTAGTCAATATGATATATAAGTCTTTGTATTTGTTATAAAACTCTAATCAAGAGAAAGGCAGTTACGATGTTTAGAATATAATATTTCGAAAAAATTATGATTCCGAACAGAGGTAGGCTAAGTATAGGCCTATCTAATGATAAAGAATAGGCAGATTTTGTCTGAAGCTTCTAATGCTTTGCAAAACGTTTAATTAATCAATATAATATATAAGTCTTTGTATTTGTTATAAAACTCTAATCAAGAGAAACGTAGTTACGAGGTTTAAAATATAATATTTCGAAAAAATTATGATTCCGAACAGAGATAGTCATATCCCATGTTAAAGAATAGGCAATTTTTTTTAAAGTAGTATAGGTTTAAAGCTAGGTAAAATTGTTAATTAGTCATTAAAACATATATGTGTTTGGATTAGTTTTAAAACTCTACTCAAGAGAAAGTCAAATATGATCTTAAAAATGTAGCTTTTCAAAAAAAAATATGATTCCGAACAAATGGGTAAACAGGAGTTGTGTATCTAATGATAAAGTATAGGCAATTTTCTCTGAAGTCAGTATAGGCCTAATGATGAAGAAAAATCTAGTGGATAAAACATATCATTGTCTGTATTCTTTTCAAACCTTTATACAAAAGAAATATATCTAGAGT
>NW_022733453.1:286401-298522 GCF_011630105.1 Anneissia japonica | reverse complement strand
GGAGAATGGCAGCCATTTTAAATTGTAATAGCTCAAAAATGTGTACAATATTTAGTTAACTGTTGCTGTCATTGTTATGAGTGGATTTCCAATTGAATACTGCATTTTAATGACATAAATTTACAATATTAGTGACAATTTTAGGAAAAAATCGCGGCCATTTTGAAACAGCTGGCAACCCCCCTTACGTATGAAAAAAAAATGTTGCACATACTTTTTTGATTTATCTATGTCTATTCTACATCATATCCAATTTTTTAAAAATATAGCAAAAAAAAATGCAACCAACCAAAGTTTGCTGGACTTAGAGGAGAGTGGTACTACAAAATGAAACACATGAAGCGCCACTGATAATTACTTCGGTTTTTTAAATGGCGCTATATAAGTTCTTACCTTATTATTATATTATTATAATGGATGTACTGGGTGTACATAAACGTACATAGGTGAAACAATTTTACTTCATCATTAGTCTTGATTGTTTGCAATGAGTCTCATTGCAGGGTTGCAAATCAACTTATTTTATCAATCAACGTATCATACCGTTATAATAAGCTGTAGCCTCGCTAAAATCCTTAATAAATCTACCTAGCTGATTAGGGATTGAAAATGTTACCTAAAAAATGTAATTCATTCTGACAGTTTTGGAAACGAATGCAATAAAGATTCTAGTACAGAAAGCATAATTATTATCGCTATATAATGCGCTATGTGTTATTATTTAGCTTTTTTTATGTTCACCATTCTGAATGCAGTAAAATTCAGTTATGAAGTCTGATATTTAAGTTGTAATATAAATTAATGAACCCAGTGAGGATGCAAAATCATTTAGTATAAAATTAGGCTGACTCGAGTATTGCATAGCTTATCATAAATTATGAATCAGGCTGGAAAAATTCTGGAACAAAACTGGCAACTACATGCTGTGAGACTAAAATTAAATGATAAAGTAAAGAGTATCTTAACAGATAATTTCCACCCACTAAATACATCTTTTACTTAGCTACCCTCGGGTAAAAGGTTAAAATGACACACCTGTACACCAGAACAAATCGGTGTCTCATAGATTGCGATTGTCTGTTAACTACTAAATTTCAGAAATCACTCTACTGAAACATCTTGTGAAATGTCAGCAGTCGAAAATCATTAATGAGGATAAGTGTATCCCGTCCCAATTGAACTAAATTACTTTCGTCAAATAAATTGACATTATATTAGGCTTACATGAGTACACTAACCAATATCAATTTGCTAGTGAAAAAAAAAAGTTGTAGACGAGGCCAAGTGGTTTTTCCTCTGCAATGTCAGCAAGTTCAGACATTCCAATAATGTTTATAGTCTGCTTTGAACTTCAAACCGTAATGAATAAATTAATGGCATAGGGAGCCTATTATGCAACTTAATATATCTTGAGGTGCCTTTAGTGGTAAAATCACATTGGTCTCAACGCTTTGATCAGCTGCGGCTGGATGAACCACGTCAAAAAACGTTGTCCAAATGTCCAAATAGTAAAATAGCTGAATTAGTTCAAATCTCTATGGGGACATTATGTTTTTAATGTCTTTAAAATGCAATAATAATTATGCGTGTACAGGTACGGTAAGGGTACACATAAGTTGCTTTAATTACAATTTGTTCATTCAAGTATAAAGTATGCAAAATGTACCCAATGTATACATTTGTTACATCTACAAAATTACTTTTTTAAAATTTTAAAAAGTATACATTAGATAACATCAAAACATCTGATTAGTATAATAGGTAGGCCTATTATGTATATAGTATAAACATCAATAAGCAGAGTTGGCGCCAGGATTACCCCGACGAGGGTCCGAGGTCTTCGACGGTGGAGGAAATGCACCGACGAGGTGGAAGATTTCCCCGACGAGAGCAAAGTGGGCGTGCTCGAGCGAAGCTTAGAATGTTTAGAAAGTTGTCCAGGGGGTAAAGCCGGCCCCCGAAAAAAATTGACAATTTAATGATTTCAAAGGCTTAATTAATCGATTTTAGAGTCTACTAATACCCACAAAATACCCATATAATTTTTTTCTCCCCTACTAATTGTGGTTTTTTTCCCCGACGGGGGGGGGGGGGCTCTCCCCGACGGGGGCCCTGGCCCCGCACCCCCTCCCCCACCTGCTGGCGCCATGCCTGTCAAGAAGCTCAAATGATCCGGTATATTCATGCAAGCGGATCTTACTATAACACGTCTTAATTTATAACAGAAAACAAATGAACTTACCATAGTGATGAAGGTCGTCGTAGCCACAGTACGGAAGAGTTATTTACTTCAACTGAAGTGAAAAGAGAGACGTTATAAAGCCTGTTCAAAATAGTTCAGATCTTAATACAGCCAATTAACTCGCAAAACCAAAATTGTATGCCCTATCCATAAGTTTTCTTCAACACGCCATATAAAATGGCAGCAACTTACCACTCACGCTTTTGTTTATTTCCTAAGTATTCTTATAATAAATCAATAATTAACCTAATTATTTTAGCTCAAAAATGTGTTGTCATTCTATTCTATTGTATCATTCTATTGTATCATTTTTATTTATGTTTGCATGCTGCATTTTTTTTAACTTAATCACTTATGAAACTTTTCATTATGACGGAAAATATAATTTCATAAACACCAAAATATACCACAAGCAATTTGGTTTTTTGGAAGTATTATAATACTACACTTTTTTTTCAATTAGCGATTGTCAGAGCCTTTGAGAACCATAAACCTGCTGTTGACCATGACTGTTTGCTATTCAACCTCTATTATGTAAAATCTCCACTTATGCAACTTTTTTTTTTTGGACATAATATTTTGATTTATATTTGCTTAATAGAGGAAAGACTATAAACGTATACTGACTAAAGTAACTCTGAGTGCAAATCTGTTGAAAAACCTAAATAATTCTACTTCAGTTGACTCAAAGAGAAAGGTCCCAGACCAGATATACTAAAAACTAATCAAGTGATCTGAAAGAAACTTTCTGGAACGAGTGACCAAGTTACAAGGAAAAAATTATTAAATTTTGTTGACGATCCAGTTTCGAGTGTGAATGTGAGTGTCACTTAAAGGTTTAGAGTCCCAGACCTATGTCTCAAAAAACCTATCAATGGATAGAAATGAAACTTTCCATAATAGTTTTTTTTTGCATAGTCCAATGAAGTAACTGTCTCTTATACACATCTGGCTCCCTTAGCGAAAAATATTGTCAGAGCATTCGAGTCCTGTAAACTTACTGTCAGCCATGACTGTTTACTATTCAACCTCTCCCCTTATATAAATCTTGGGCCTGTAAACATTTTGAATACTGTCTCACTAATTGTAAGCAATTTCCTATCTAGCCCGTGGAGTGATTTCAAGGATCTACGCTTATTCCTTTTTCCTAAAAACATACGAAAATATTATTTCCCTTTTCAAAATGTCTAATAATAACCTACCAAATATCCTTTAATATTTCTCTATCATTTCAATCAATTTGAAGAAGGCAGTATTGTTTTTAAAATTCTTTTATATTGCGTGATATCTATTACACCCAATTTAATAAGGTTATTATCCTCTGTGGTAAATGAAACTAAATAACTGAAAGAAACAAATACGTAGGTAACAAGATACTAAAGAGTGTAGGTCTTAGGCCTAATTATAGTTTTATACAAAAGCATTATCCGTATTCTATATTATTCCCTATCACAGCCTCGATATTAAACATTCACATTCTTGAAGGTGATCTATGTCCTGAAGGTTTAATAACTATCCTTACCATTAAGTAATAATGCCCAATCCTCACAGAAGCATTTCTTCTTACACAGAACCCCTTTTTTCCAACTAAACTCCAATTTATAAATCGTGAGCTGTTGAACAGTGTACATGAACTTTACCAACTCATATCCACAGAAAAAGGTTTTTCTCTCTTAGACTTAGAAAATTGCATATCGTTTTTCCTATCTTTTTGCCCAGAGTTAGATCATTTTCCATACTTAAATCTTTTCCAAACTTTGAGGGGTGTGAATATGTGGACCATTTAAAGGGAAAAACCCACACATGATATTTCAAAACAGATCAAATGATCAGAAGGTATATTTAGGATAGGAGTATTTCGGTGTGAATCTCACCAAGGATAACCCGAAGACTTATTTCCAGGGGCATTCCTACTGGAGGTGAATCGGGCAGTACACCGGGAGACAATCCCCTACTCTTTTCTGAAGTGTACTGCGTTTTTAACGTGCATATGGGCCATATTGCACACGGGATCAACGGCTTAAACGTCTCATCCGAAAGACGGTGTACTATCGTAAATTGCATTTCAGCCTTCCAGCATAAACACAAGGAGAGCAGCGAGCGATGGAAATGCAACCGGGGGCCTACAGATCTCCACGGTTCAGGAAATTTTAACCAAGTTACAAGAAAGAAGGAAATTATTAAATTTTGGTGACGATCCAGATTCGGGTGTGAATGTGAGGGTCATTTAAAATGCTAACGTCCCGACCTAAATATCCCATAAGTTATCAATGGATCTATATTGAACTTTTTTGAATAGTTTGTCATGGTTCATTAAAGAAATTATTAACTTTTGCCGATGATTCTTAATAGAATGTGGATAAGAGGATCACTCAAAGAGAAAGGTCCCAGACCAGATATACTAAAAACTAATCAAGTGATCTGAAAGAAACTTTCTGGAATGAGTGACCAAGTTACAAGGAAAAAATTATTAAATTTTGTTGACGATCCAGTTTCGAGTGTGAATGTGAGTGTCACTTAAAGGTTTAGAGTCCCAGACCTATGTCTCAAAAAACCTATCAATGGATAGAAATGAAACTTTCCATAATAGTTTTTTTTTGCATAGTCCAATGAAGTAATGATTAAATTTTGGTGACGATCCGGAGTAGGGTGTGGATATGTGGATACAAGGTTTTTTTTTTTTTTTTTGGTTTTTTTTTGTCAAACAAAATTTGATAATCTGGACAGAGCTTAAAACTGTGAAACCATTTTTTATGACCAACTAAGTTTCCTCTGGAGTCAAATTGTATTTGGGAGCTGCGAGACCATGGAAAGCCACTCTGTCAGGTAATCACATGTGTACGGTGGCCCATAGATGTGTGATGGAGCTGGTATACCAATTCGGGGAACAATCAGGGGGATTAGATTGCTCAGATCGTTAATGTTACTGAGCGCAATATTCTTTGTAGTTTACGCTATAGCGAAGAGCTTTATCCAAAGTTTATCATTGACGGTTATTTCTCATGAGAAAAAATATATGCTTGTAATAAATTGTCCGCATAAAGAGAGAAATACCAATTATTTTCCATAAAGTTCATTATACACACATAATATAGGCTTGTGGTTTTACCATATAAATAATTATTGTTATTATTATCTATTTATATCTATTTTAGAATAAGAATATACTTAAAAATAGAATATTAAAATCAACAGACACTGCAGTATTTCTTTCTCTATGCGGATTTATAACAATGATTATTTCTGCTGGTGGTAAGACAGCGCATGGATTGTTTGAAATAAAATAGGCTACAGTAAACTAATAATTAAATATTAAACTGGAAAGTAAATTTAATCAAGAAAAACACCAAAATAATATACATTTTCCTAGGGCCTAGGGTGACAAAAGGCCGGGTGGCTAAAGGCCGGGTGGCAACGGGCCTAGGGTGGAAAAAGGCCTGGTGGCAACGGGCCGGGTGGCAAAGGGCCGGGTGGCAAAAGACCGGGTGGCAAAAGGCCGGGTGGCAACAGGCCGGGTGGCAAAAGGCCGAGTGGCAACGGGCCCGGGTGGCAACGGGCCGGAACCTACCAAAACCCACCTATTCGCTGTGCATGATTGGTGTGAATAAATTAAACAAATTAGTATCGGTATATAAACGCTCCGAGCGTGTGTCCATTGTTTTAGGTTGACGTGTATGATGTTGTGTTGCACAGGCCATGGTTGTCTATTAAAGTATGAATTAAATTAATTAGTTGTTTTTCGTTATTTTGTACTCGTTATTCTGAAGTTGACGACATAATAGATGTCACGGCAAATAACAAAAAACGGCAACTTTATTTAGGAATGCATTACGGTAAATTTAGTTTGGGAAATATCACAGCAAATTAAGTTGGACAAACATCACGGCAATTTACAGAAAGTAACGGCGGAAAAAAGACTGGCAGAAGTATGTTCTCACGGCGTTAGTTACGTGAAGGGGTTTCAATTTTGAGACCGATTCATTTTAATGCTTTTAATACTATTTTGTTACCGCTGGTACAATAATTACTTTTAGAGTCTCAAACCTCGATGAGATAAAAGAAGTAGTTGAGGAAGAAGGAGGAATGAAATACACAAACATTTCCTCCTTCAGATTCAAGATATGCAACATTCTTAATATCCGAAAAAGTCAGATGTTCCAAATACTGGTCAAAAAGCTGAAAAGTACAGTAGTTTTAAAGTTGTAGCTCTGTGGCTAAGATTCTTTCTTTCAAATTCATGGGTCTTTTTCAAATCTCATAAAAACCAGGATGATGTTTTCTCAAAAATTTGAAGCAGGATAAATTTAGATAGTACTCAGCAGGTTCCACAGCATAACATTTATATTTTAGGGTAAAAGAGTACAATCGTTAATACGTTTTCAACATTAATAAAGTTACTATAAAAGATCACCGTTTACATCAACTGAACAAGACTATTCTTTATTGTATTATGGTTGTCGGTGGTTTAAGGTCAAAATCATGGGTTACCAGGAACAAATTGTAAGCAAAGCCTCCGTGGTATTAATCGATGCTCACGAGTTTTCTCTTTAACATGATTTAAACTCCTCTTCAATCCTCTTTAGGGAAAAGCCATAGTGGTTTTAATGAAGACACCCCCCCCCCCTTCATTTTAAGTTAAACTGCAATGATACAATAACACTTTCAGCATGGACCTCAATAATTAACCTTCTTGTGAAAGTTAAGACCAGGGATGAGTCGAGAAATAAATTTTTAATAAATTTTACGTTTTCAGTCTACCTAATCGTTGATGTTTATATTCGTCTTATTTTGATTTTTTTTTAATCACAAGAACATGCATGAACTATATACCTTTCTATTTAAGTGCCCTTACACACCAAATCGTTGGTGATTATGGAAATTTCTGTCCTTTGTCATTCTTGGTAGGTAGATATCACTTGAATAGTCCTTGTGCTTCCAAAATGTAGGCCTACTGACCGTGATGTGCTAAAAAATATTTTAAAAATCTATATCTGTAGCGTATCCAGGATTTAAGGAAAGGGAGTGCAGAAACTGAGTATTCAACATTTTTTAAGCTGGTGGCCAGTTCCAATTCAGTGGCGCATCCAGGAATTCAAAATAAGGGGGGAAGGGATGGAATTTTACAGATAGGGGTCAATACCACCTCAGCCCCAACCATAGTGATAAGAAATGTATGATTATGACATATTTTGCGAGGGTCCGGGCCGGCTTCCCCATCCCCTTAATCTGCCACTGTAATCTGTTGAGACCAGTAGCGGGCCGACATAAATTATGTACTTTTAATTTTATTTAATGTTAGTCCCACCTATTTACTTTTATAGACCTACAAGTCTTCCTAGTTACTTATTATTAGCCTTGGTTTTTTAACATCATCTATGGTAGGTCTTGTTTTGTAAAAAAAATGAGAGAATGTTGTTGCATGGGGAAGGGTGATGGATAACAACAAACATGCACACTCCAAGTATATAATTATATTATAAGAATTATCAATATATAAATATAAACACTGTCAACTAATAAATCAATCAATCGTTTTATATTAAAAGGTATCATTCCAACATTAAACAATATTAAACACTATAAAAAAAATAAATCAGAGACAAAAAACCAAAAACTAACTTTGTCTAGGCATACGAATTTTTGGTTTTGAGTGAATTGTCAAATCAAGTATGTCGTTTTATACGCGCGAGGTGTAATGGCGATCAGAAGAACCATTACTTTATTATTTTAATTATTTTGTCAACCAATTAAAAGATACGATCATCCACAAAGTCAAATGAAAAACCCTAAACATGAAACAAATAACAGACAAATCAAATCTTTCAGTAAGTTTAGAGATCGGAAAAAAAATCAATGATTTACAGATGTTTTACTACAAAAAAAATATTTAATTTGCTGCCAGAAATAGATGGGTTATGCGAAGACACTGACACTTACGAGCAAAACATAAGAACGTATTGAAATAAACAAAACTATAACTTTCAATTTGTCATACATACAGTCAAAATGTTTTGATTGTACATAGGCCTATTGTTAACATGAAACTATTGATGACGTACACATTACAAATGTAAACGGATGCACATGTCACACTTTCTTGCACTTTTGTTTACTGTACATTTGATTTCGTAAAGTTTCCAGGATATTATTCAACCCAGAGGTGGCGCCAGTATTTGGCCGACGTGGGGGTGGGTGGTGGGGAGAGGCAACAAGGGACATTGTCCCCGACGAGAGCAAAGTGGTATCGTCAGGTGTCGCTCAAGATGTTCCGAAAGTGGTACAGGTGCGAAGCCCCCGAAATATATGACAATTTAAGGGTTCAAATGCTTATTTACATTTTACATTGAATTACATTTGTACATTTGTATATATTCAGAGAAGAAACATTATATTTATCTTATTTATACGTAGGAGTGTATATTTTCTATTCATTTTTATGTTTAATTTTGTTTTCGCTGTCTTTGAAGAGGGGCGACAGTGACGGACTCACAAGAGTTTCTATGTCGCCATTGACCATTTTCTGTATATAATGTAACTTTGATTTGTATAATTTCCATGCATGTTTATAAATGGTCGAATAAATATTGAATAAATGAAAAAAAGTTTAATCGATTTTATAGAGTCTACTAATACGTAGAAAACACATTTGTTTTGTCTCCCGACGAATTGTGGATTTTTCCTCGACAGTGGGGCAGCTCTCGTTGACGGGAACCTGCCCCCCCCCCACTGGCTCCACCCCTGATACAACCCATAATTATAATTAATGTTTTATTCATAATTTCAACAATATACGTGAGCACACTTGGTCAAGAATTATAGTGCTGGTTAGTAGTAAGAAGAATTTGGGCATTACGAAAAATATAAATTTTAAAAATACAACAGTTAATCATAATTATGCAGTATGAAGAATAAAGTTCAATAAAAATTAATTTAGAAGATACCGTACACATCTCCCCTCCCTATGGCAATACTCTCCACTAGATGCAGTGAGCTACACTTATAAAAGCCAGGCTCTTGTTAACAATGCCATATGGTCGAACCACTTTTTCGGTAAGTACAGAACTGGAAATCGCCGGAAAAACTATTTATTTTTCGGTAATGCTGCATGGTCGGATCCAAATCTTTGGCGGCCTGGAATTGGCCCGCGGGATACCGGGCCCTAAAACCTTGAACGAATGCAGGAGGTGCAGACGGTGCGATCGCACCCTCCTAAATTGTATTAAGAAAAATAATTGTTATATTATTGACATGAATTATGGGTAAAATTTTTAAGGTAACGAGATTGCAATTTCCGGGCACCCAGAGGTCCATGTTCTCAAAATCTTCGCACCTCATCCCCATGTTGGGATTGAGGTCGTGTGGCCTCTCATGCACTCAGCCTAAAACAACCATAAAGAAAACTACAATGGTAATGGCGATATACTTGTAAAGCGCATAATACAAAATTGTCTCTGCGAAACCACAGATCAAGTGCAAAAGTAGAAGAACTAAATGCAATACCAAAAGAAAAGGAATCAAATTCAGAATTGAAATAAAGAGAAAAAATGGAATTTAAGCCGAGACCATAAGGTCAGTTATATTATGATTTCTCATCAGAAATATTTAATAAATATAAAGCTGGTATTATTGGTCATTTGGATAAAGATTAAGCTATAGGGCCTAGATAATCGTCACCATGTATACGCGTGTGTGGGGGTTAGAAAAACAAATGATTGTAATGCCTGGCAATGCGCGTCCCGTCCGTGTTTGTCAGTAGGTACGGAAGTGTCACCTATGTAGTAATCTAATAAAACACCAAGAGTGTTCTGTTGTCTAAACAGCAAAACTGTAGCATTCTTGCCAATTAGTAACTCCTTATATTTTAACAATTAAAATGCCGTCGTCCCAATTAAGGTCACCAAAATATTTTGTAGAATCGCTGGACATTATAAAATACACTATTGTACACCATGCTTGTTTACGTCAATCAAAGTTATCTTATACGATCATCTCTCATTTTAGTGACTATAAATTCCATGGGGTTTGACACAGGCAAGTGGTGAATAATTTGTGAGACCCTAAATTGGATTATATGCATTTCAAAATCTTAAGTTGCATAACCTTTCTAGGGCTTCGCCCCGGATCCCTATCGGAGAGTGTCAGGGCGGCCTTAGGCCTTACCTATCTTAACCCCTTCCAGTCTTGGGCAAATCATGGCGCCATCATGGGCTAAATGTTAAATAAAGTATGGTAATACGTTTTAAGAGTCCATTTCTTTAACTGATCACAGTATAATTACATACTTAAGATAATATCCTCCTTCTTTATTATTGTCTGACGATATAGTGACCGACCCCTTAACAGTTGTTTTTAATCGAAACATATACTATTTCCTGGGCCCCGGAGGATGACAATGCTTTTGCACTAGCCAGATCACCCAGGGTAAAGAAAAATTAGCTAAAAAGTAAAATAAAATAAGAGAAAAATTTCATTAAAAAATTAGTTGAACGAATGGTGGGTCGCCATGTTAGCTATGCTAAAACATAGAGTCGCCATATCATAAAGTTTGAATACCAGGATCTTATATATAGTAACCCCACCCCCTTTTCAGGAATTTCCTTTATGATAAATTATTTATGTGAGCTTGTGGGTTTTTATTTGAGGTAAGTAGACCTATAGTTTTCCTGTATTAGGCCATAAAAATACAGTACATTGTAAAAATCACACCCATATTCCACGAAAAGGAAACACTCAGTTTGAGATAAGTAGGCCTATTTTTTTCCTGGAATAATTTTAAGCTAAAAATCACATCATCTATAATAACATGACATCAACAAAATTAAATAGGCAGGTTCTATATAAAAATCGTATTATATAAACATGCAGGTACTGATAAATATTAAGTATCACTATCGAATAATTTAATTGCAGAAAGAATTGAACTTCTATGACGATTTCCTCATTTGAAATTGAGAATTAATGTAATAAACAAAAGTTATCTTAAAATGAAATTCCAATTCCGATCCCAGTGGCGTGGGTGAAATGGCATAGATTAATTTAGTGCATTGTCAGAACGTTCCTAATATTGAGTCTAAAACTAAAGGTGTGGTGGTTTTAAGTAAGTTGCCATTGATTTTCTTCATTTTTACGAATTTTTTCGCTCCAATTGGCATAATGGCTTATTGCAATATCTCTAAAATTTGCAATTACTAATAAGAGTACGTTTTGTATAAATATTTAATATAAAAATAACGCTAAAAAGAAAAGATGGACGTTTCGACTCCTTCATGGTGTCATTTTCAAGATCAAATGGTGAAGTATAGAATATACAGCAACTATAATCAATAGAAAAAATCTAATCTACAATGTCAAAGTTCATAACAGTGGGATATTAATCCCTGTGTTAGATAAAAAGCTTTGCTTTGACAGAGTCACATTGTTTATTCAGAATGGGTTTTAATTGTCTAATAAATAGCATTTCATGAATGAGACAGTCAAATTTGTTCCTAAATTTCTTTAAAATGCTGAAACATGACTCAATACTGCTTGGGCTGATATGATGGTCCTTAGCATGTTGTCCTAACAGAGGTGTTGGTTTGTGTATCCGACATAACTTGCATCTGTTCTATTTTCTCTATGCATCACGCAAGTCACATTGAAATCTGTACACAACACACTGCTGATTTATGAGAATGTAGGTAAGAATGGCCCCGGAAAAAATGGCCCCAGAAAAAATGGCCCCGGAAAAAATGGCCCCAGAAAATATGGCCCCGGTAAAAATGGCCCCATATGACAGGTAGGTAAAAATGGCCCCAAAGAAAAATTTGGTAATAGAAATGATATATATTTTTTTTAATCTTCAAATATTTAAATACTGTATAAGCAAGAATTGAATCAAGA
>NW_022733453.1:281377-286214 GCF_011630105.1 Anneissia japonica | reverse complement strand
AAACTTCACTTTTGTTAAATATCAAATGAATTAACTTTACATGTTATAAACAATGCAAATAAACAGTAGTTAAAGCATGTGGATCAATTGTGTGTTACAGAATTTGATTATTGTGGAGATTCCTTTTAAAAACTAAACTAGTTAAGATAAAAAAAAATGCATATAATGACTCAAGAAAATCAGTTTTAATTCAGAATTTGATTATTGGGGCCATTTTTACCTACCTGTCATATGGGGCCATTTTTACCGGGGCCATTTTTTCCGGGGCCTTTATTTCCGGGGCCATTTTTTCCGGGGCCATTATTTCCGGGGCCATTTTTTCCGGGGCCATTTTTTCCGGGGCCATTCTTACCGTACACCGATTTATGATTGTAGGTTTTCTTTCTTTTTTCTTAATTTCATCACTTATTTTTCTGCTTGTGAAAACAGGAAAAATGTTTTGGTCTATTTTGCTGCTTAGTTGGCGCTTAAATGAGTTGGCAGATTTCTGGTCTTTGAATGGAGGATAATTCGGATGGGCATTTCCTTCTCGTCGGCTTCACTATTACTGAATTTATTATCAGTCTCTAGAGTTGACTTAAACATTTGAATTGTGGATGTGATGTGGTCATCCGTGTATTCAAGGCGTTTGAAAATCTTTCTTAGGTTATCACATTCCTCATTGAATAAATGGCAGGATGATGATAGATTGTAGGCCCGATTCAACATGGTAATTAAAAGTGTCTTCTTGTGCTTATTGTGTACATGGCTTCTATAGTGTAGAAGTAATCCTGTGTCTGATGTCTTCCTATAAATGCGTGTGTGTAACTTATTAGAGTACTTAGTAGCATTCCTAGGAAAGGAATAGAATTGTTCACAGCAGTTTCCATAGTGAAGTTTATGGCAGGATGAGTGTTGTTGAGCAAGTCAAGAAATTGCATGGCAGATTTTGTGTTAGGCATAAATACTAGATTATCATCAACGTATCGCTTGTAATATTTCGGCATTTGATTGCTAGAAAACCTACAATCATAAATCAGCAGTTTGTTGTGTACAGATTTAACCGACACCTCTACCAACGTATTGCTGAACATAAAATATTTCTGTTAGGACAACATGCTAAGGACCATCGTATCAGCCCAAGCAGTATTGAGTCATGTTTCAGCATTTTAAAGAAATGTGGGAACAAATTTGACTCTCATTCATGAAATGCTATTTATTAGACAATTAAAACCCAGTCTGAATAAACAATGTGACTCTGTCAAAGAAAAGCTTTTTATCTAACACAGGGATTAATATCCCACTGTTATGAACTTTGACATTGTAAATTAGCTTTTTCTATTGATTATAGTTGCTGTATATTCACTTCATCATTTAATCTTGAAAATGACACCATGAAGGAGACGAAACATCAATCTTTTCTTTTTAGCGTTATTTTTATATTAAATTTGCAATTACGTATTGCAATAACTTAAAATCTGCAGTTCATTGAATAACTGAATTTAAATGTTAGGCCACTGGTTGATCAAGGCTAGAGGTGTTTGTAGCTGATCTATGTTGTGTCATTTTCATAGGAAGAATGTTTGTTTTTTTTATTCCCGCCATACCACAATATACGAGAAATTTTTTTCAGGACTTTTACTTGTTACATTCGTCATTGTGTCTTTGCCGTTTCTGGCTCATACTATGCACAATATTGGTAAATGGTGGCAGTGGTGGATTCAAGGAGGCCGAAACGGCCCTGCACCACCCCCCACCCCCACCCCCTAAATTTTCCAAAATTATTTTTAAAATGGAGAAAAAAATAAACTTATAATAAAACTTAAGTCGAAGTGCCATTTCTGGCCCTCTACAGGTGCTATAATAATTGATTTTCTTGCCTCAGCCCCAAGCATGGTATCTGTGAAAAACTCATTGCTGCCCCCCCCCCCCCCCCCCCCCCTGCCCCCCCCCCCCCACACCTCAGGGGAGGAGAACGTTATTGAAAAGAAACACCTAGTCCACTGCGCCACGAGCAACGATTGTTGGAATGGCGCAATATAAATGGAACGATTTGATTTTGATTTTTATTCTATTTCGAATTTAGGGGTCCGCCACTGGAAACCAAAATTAAATAATAATTTATAAAATTACAATAAAACTTTAGAATAAATTCGCTAGTAAATCTCCGTATGCGCCTAAACCTTCTGTCGTAAAACCCGGGGTGGGGATCCTAATCAGTTTACATATACATCATAAATATTTAAAATAATAAATTATTAGGTGTAACCCCTTCATAGTTATCGATTTTTATTGAAAATAATAAAACTGAGATTGTGATCAATATGTCAATCAAGTCTGCGCCTATATTCCTGGAAGTGTCGTATCCTGGTTGTCCTAACATATAACATCAGTTTGTAAACCTCTTTAAAGCGATAATGTGAAGCGCTAGATTCCTGAAAGTCTAGTATCCTGGTTGGCCTAATATATAAAATCAGTTGTTTGTTAACCTCTTTAAAGCGATTATGTGAAGCGCTAAGAAGTATTACTCTTTACGGAATCTCAAGCCAGTTCGTATACCTCAAATAATGGCATCTATGAATTGTACCACCGTCTATTACCTGAATAGAAACAACACAAGCGGATTTGTACTTTTTGTTATTTACGTTATCATAACAACTATTATTGCAGTATTTGGAAATTTACTAGTTTCTGCTGCAATCTTTTTGAAAAAAGGGATTAAAGAAGACAATCCAATGAAAGAAAGAAAAATACCGAAGACCAGGAATATTTTAATTCTAAACCTGAGTTTAGTAGATGTTCTTACGGGGATAATTCTTCCAATCTGGATAATCCTACAAGATATTACAACCTGCATGCTGACTTTTATTCTATGCTTCACGTCAACATCAACCCATCTAGCAATAGCACTGGACCGGTTCTACCGTATTTTCTACCTTCCAAAGGCTGTACATCCAAGCACCGAACGACGTACGCTATACGTTATCTCCGTTGCTCTGTGGATTGTCCCCCTGACGATGTTTGTTACTCTTCTTCAAGTGGACCATGATTTGTACAGTGTGGTTACATATACCCTGTTCCCAATAATAAGTCTGGCCTCGTTCATTACAACCACAGTAGCGTATATTTTAATCTTTAGTAAAGTTCATAAACATGAAAAAAACATGACTGCGACACTCGGCAGAAAGAAGTTTGAAAAGACCAAACTGATCATTAAAGCGTACGTGGGACTAGTAATAGCAGAAGCAGTATGTTGGTTGCCTGGGATAGTGGAATCTCTGCGCATCTATAGCATTCAGTATGCCGGGCTGCCTTAGAAGGAGCGTTGTTTAGAGATGACAACCGTCTACTTTTATGCTACATGTCTTTGCCTGTTAAACGCATCGATCAATGCAATCATTTACTGGAAGACATTACCTGACATCAACAAGGGTGTGTGGCACAAATCATAAGAACCATCATTTCATGTCGTCGATCTTTACAATATGATGTTTAAAATACTCTGGAGTACAGCTTGGTATATGTTAATAAAACTAGCTATATCTTGTCTAAAGTTGGTAACGAGGTGGGTCCAAATATTGAAGTCCGAATTAAAACAAGAACAGACGTTACGGTAACGAATAATTATCAGGAGTGAATCCAGCCTTTTAAGAAAGGGGTGGGGCCTGAATGTGCGAGCGGAGTGAAAGTCTTGGGACGAGCTCTTGGTAGGGGTTCAAGAAGACGAATCACTTAAGGAAGCTCCAGCACCTTCAATAACTTGAGGTTGTATTTGATAGATTTTTACTATTTAGCATAGTCATTTTCGGATGAGCTTTAGAGGCAATTTAACAAAAACTAACAGGGCGCGTTCGGCCCTTATTCCCCCTATAGACCCATCAGGGTTTATATTAAATTTAAGAAATATTCTAAATTACCATTGGCGTAAATTGGTTCTTCTAGGCCCATGACGCATAAAAATCATACTTAATATCGTCCTGGGTGCGAACCCATTTAAGAAATCGAATATTGTACAATTTATTATTTTTACTGTAGTAATCGATAGTGCTATCCACGTCGGGTACCATCCTGGTTTTTAGTTTTGGGGCAAAAATATTGATCAGCTCTTCTTGATTCTTAATGATAACAACACAAATAATAATAATTGAATTAAACAATTAAAACATAATTTATAGAATAAACTAAAACTTTATATACATGTTGGATGGCCAGGCGGTTGTGTCAGAAACAACGCAACGTACAACCTTTATATCGGCGCTGGTTCGAACTTCACATTGGCCCCATGATTCTAGTGGTGGAACAAGTCATCTCGAATAAGGACTTTAATCATTTAATGCTGCCTTTTTGTGTTGTTGTTTTTATGATGTCTGTCTTATTACTGTAATTCTTTTGATCATTTGATTGTATGTTAATGTTTAGTGTTTTCTTTATTGTAATTTATCTTCAACAAATTTGTCTATTGTGTAAGTTTAATGCCTTTCTTTAATAATATTTTTGTGCATGATTTGTATTAAAGTAATGTGTTTTGGTATGTAAATATTGATCTGAATATTTATATCCTCAATTCAGCTTTTGGCTGCTATGGATTTTTATTTATTTATTTATTTTTTTTTTAAATTTTGAATAAATATACCGATAAGTAGATATAATGTATTAATTTTTACTGTATTTTATTAAAAATTTTATTTTAATTTAAGTATTTTAAATGTTAAATTTTGCTATATATATATATATATATATATATATATATATTTCTGTCTTTATATATATATATATATATATATATATATATAAATATATATATATATAAATATATATATATATATATACTGATATCAAGCTATTGCTGATTGTTGTT
>NW_022733453.1:255720-278996 GCF_011630105.1 Anneissia japonica | reverse complement strand
TATATATATATATATATATATATATATATATATATATATATATATATATATATATATATAACTTCACCTAAATTCAATTACCGAATCTCCACAGCAGCAACTGATTGGACTCGGAAATTTTAATTCCCAGCCAGGTGCCGCTTATGCTGATGATAAAGAACTAGAAATTATTGCTCAAGTCTATAAGGAATTATAGATGTTGGAGAAAGTGAATCAATGATTTTCAATTTTTTAAAGTAAAAAAAAATGAATATCCGAAATCGATAATACTGTAATAATGTATGCGATGGTCACGCGTTGGTATCGCGCCTTTCCCAGAGGATACAAAGAGCAATGCTGCTTCGGGAAACTTATATTAATAATTATAAGGAAATTGAGACAGGGAATGTTGAACTGAATTCACGTAATCAAAAAGCAAAGGCAACATTCTCCGAATATAAAAGACTTCCGATGAAATATACAATTAAATTAACCAGGATATGGTTAGAGATATATACTGGAAATATATAGATAGAAGAAGATATAGGCCTAGTTTTAGTGCTGTGAAAAGAGAATCTGTCCAAAATGTTTGGTCACATGCAATAACAAATGAAGAGGGAAAAACTTAAAATGTGAGTCCTTCCAGAATACAAATAAAAAAATTGTAATTTAAAAAAAACAGCAGAACTTGTACAAATTGTTGTATGGTTCAAGTGCGATGACAATAATTCATAGCGCATGAGACAGGTTATAGCAATATGTACTACAAAGAGCACTTGTTACCATTGCACAAAACAACATCAATATTACAGTAATGATATGAGTACATTAATGAAATTAGGGTGCAGATTATACCATTACTGAAAACAGGGGGAAAAAACAATATTGTCTATTTTAAGGATAACTCTTGACATACTTAGTAGCAGTTAGTCGGAATAAAATGCATAGGCCTGGGTCTGAATACAGAGTTGTGCCATATAATTTTTTTCATTTAGAATTATGCTTTGGATATATTTTTTCACAGAATTCTTCATCATTATGGCACATAAACTCTTAGAATGTATTTATTTTGGCAAATCTGCGTTTTTAAAAGGTGCGTCCTTGCATTAAAAAAAAATCGGTGACCTTCCGGTCGCCCCACTAGACATTTTGCCGCGCTTGATTTGTCTCCTGCTTCTCTCTTAAAACGTTCAATTACGCAAACCCGCTCCTCCATTATACTTATTATTCCTCATATCTTGTGAGTTAAGCGGCAATTTCGCAAAAACACTAGCGAAATTGTGTGGTAATTAATGATTTTTTGTCAATCCAAGAGACGTATTAATATCACCTGCTATGTCTTGCTTTTTCACGACACTCTTTCTTTAAGACCTATGTGTATTTTACATGCTAGATAAAAATTATTGCATAAACAAATTCTGAGTTCCCATTACCACCCTCCACACCCCATCCCCCACCCAACAAAGTTTTAAGTAAGTTTCAGAATTATTGTTCTAGGAAAGCAAACTGTACGGTATGTTTCAGTATATGAAATGTAAATTTTGATATTGTTTTGTTTCCAAGTATCATTTTTTTCAAGCTAGATTTCCTAAAAATGTTATGCGCATAAAAGCGAGAGTCAGAGATTTCCCCCGACGAAAGTAAAGTATGCATCTAGAACTAAAACGTAGTAACAAAATATATTATACATTTCTCATGTTGATAGACGTTCATGGTCATTGACGGCGTTGAATATTTCTTGAAAAGTGCCCATGCCTATATCGAAGGCGAACGGCTTGTATTGTGACGGGTAAGTTTGTTTATTGGAATGTTAAAGGTGATGATAATATCCTAAATTCTTTGTCTTGCAATCGTTTCAAGAGATAAAGGATATATATGAATAAGCATACCTGCATATAAATTAATGCAGATAGAAGCAGCTTTTGCTGCTCCTGGCCCACTAATTTTTCTATGTATGTGAATTTATGATTTATTTTTTTTGTATTTGTAATGTTTTTATTATTTTTTGTATTGCCAGAATAAATAAAATTAAAAAAAAAAAAACCATGACTTCCACTTTGGCGAAGATATACTGTAGCTGAGGTTGCAAAGGCAGAGAAGATGATGCTATAATGTTGCCAAAATGAAGATCGTTTCTGTTCGATGGTGTGTTGACAAGATATTTTAGCAGAATGAAATACAATCGAAACAGTTAAATGAATTTAGCTGAGGTGTATGTTGGAGCTGAAAAATACCATAATACACTAACACAAAATGGCATAGCTGACATTAATATTCTTACAATAGCAATTTAACTTAAATTTGAAAATATTAAAACAAATTGAGATTACGAAAGCCTTTTTAATATCAGGTTTTTCACAATGCGATTTTTAAATAGGATACATCTTAGGAAGTAAAAGCTTTGCATACTGAAGAGTATAGAAAACTATAATTCACAATAAGCAACGGCAAAACATGATTAATGGTAATTATATCATATGATAATTTTCAGTATAACGCGGATATAATATGGCTGCAATTTTGATCCACGTCAGGCACAAGCTGTTCATCTACCTCAAATCTCACAGCAATAAATAAATACTTGTTGAAAGAAAAAAACTGGCAAAGTGTTTGTGAAATGAAAGCTATAATTATTACATAGAAATATACACGTTTTCCTATAAATTATGTCATTAACAACATCATCTATCATTATATTCGCAAAAAAACGAAATTGGAAAAAAAAGTTTCGATTGAAGTATTATCTTTTATCTTCTTTTTTGAGCTCCCTTAAAATGCATCTAAATATCTATTTAATTCGTCCCTGTTCAATTATTGTTTAATAGAAAGTAATCCAATGACAATAACTCTTTTCTGACGTCGGTCTGTTACAAGAACTTGCGATGGTATCGTTGTAAACTCGCTAGTTTAACCGTTATAATTTCAAATCTTGTCATTTGTTCCTTTTTCCTTGGTCGCATGGTGTATTGTATTGATATGAACTGGAGCAAGCTTAGCTCAGTCGGTTAAGCTGGTGGTAGCCACTGTGTGTGCACTGAACCGTGGAAATCTCTAGGTCCCCGGTTCAATTCCCATCGCTGCTCTCCTTGTGTTTCAGCTGGTGGAGGGCTGAAATGCAAGTTACGATAGCGCACCGTCTTTCGGATGAGACGTTTAAACCGTTGGTCCCGTGTGCATTATGGCCCATGTGCACGTTAAAGAAAGCAGTACACTCTTCAGAAAAGAGTAGGAATTGTCTCCCGGTCTACTGCCTAATCACCACGAGTAAACCCCACTGGAAATAAGTCTTCCTAAACATTCGTGAGTTATCATTGGTTTTTACACCGAATAAATCCGTCCATCCTTCCATCCAGTCTAGTTAAGCTTTTTCTTAATCCATATTTTGTATTTCAACAATATTTTGTGAGGGTGGTTCATCTAGCAGGAGCTGATCATTAGGGACCCTCAATACATGTAACAAGAACCAATGAAAATTAAATAGATTTAGTAAATAATCCAAAAAAATTAACAAAAGAAAAAAAATGAAACAAGAATACAAGTGTAAAATAAACATAAAAATAAGCAAAATATATATAAATATATAAATTTACTAAAGTAGATATTGAATATACATTTAATTAATAACAAAAGAAACAGAACATTTATTAGATAAATGATAAGGTAAAGAATAAAAATTTATAAACTTAATCAGAAAACTAACAGAAAATAAACAAAACGTAATACACGAAAAGCAAATCAAGGATGAAATCAAATATTAAAAGAAAAGATAACAAAATATTCATCAAATTTTTAAAGTAAGAAAACAAAATAAAGGAACTAAACCAGAGAAGGGAGATAGATTTTAAGGTATGATTGATTGTGGTAATCTGTAAATGATCAAGTGTTATTATTATTATTATTATTATTATTATTATTATTATTATTATTATTATTATTATTATTATTATTATTATTATTATTATTATTATTATTATTATTATTATGAATGTTATAATAATGTTATTATTAAAAATGACCGAATGTTATGTTCCTGTCATTTAAAAAAATGCCATCGAAGACGTCATCATTCAACGACTCATACTACCTACATTTTAAGAAATTGTATACCCTGTAGACTCTTAAACTAAGGGTTGGATTACAAAAAAAACTTCACACATCCTTACGAAGAGTGGGATAACGATAACTTTGTACATTTCAATTCATAAATCAATATTTTTTATAAATCAAACTGAGTTATTGCGTCACAATACCAATAGCGTTTACTGGGAAAAAAGAAAATAAATTAAAAGTCCATTCGTTAAAAAGTTGTCATCGATGATGTCAGCATTAAACGAATCATTACCTACATTTTAAAAACTGTATACCCTAAAGACTCTTAAACTGGGAGTTGGATTACAACAAAAAAATCTTTACATAATCTTGAGTGTGCTAACCATATGTTTGTACATTTCTATTCATAAGTCAATAGGCCTATATTTCTAAAGAAATTAAAACTGAGTTATTACGTCACAAAACTAATGGCGTTTTGCTGGGAAAATCTTTTTCACGCAGCCATAATTGCATTCAATATTAATGTAAACGAATAAAATTTGACATGACTGAAATCAATACGTAACATGTAGAGTATTCTGCCTCGCAAGACTTAACATTCCTTTGGTAGTCTTTGCCAAAGTTCCCTTACTGAAATTCATGTTCAACATTCAAATAGGTTTATGCGTCCTCTGTCGGTGAAAAGATCGAAATGACGAAATTTTTCTCTAATTGGCATGCCTGAATAACTGCATAAGAAACTATTTATTAATTTGTTAGTCATTAAATAAATCTTGCAGACAATATACAATGTGTTTACTGATTGGCGTCACGCCTATTATAGAATGACGAAATTCAATTCTTTTCCCGTAGCAATAAAAAATGAGTATATAATGTCATAAGTGTACTGTGACAGTATTGAAGCATGGTTTTTAGCAATGTATATAATGAGCCACTGGCTAGGCAACATTTTAAGAGAAAGGGTTAATTAGCCCGTAAATTTTAATCCAATTTTACTCTTTTTCGAGTGAAAGTTTACTTCCATTTCACTCTACTTTATTTCACTCAATTAGAAGTGAGCCAAACTATACTCTTTTCATTTTTTCATTACTTTGTTGGCCTGCATCTAGCTGTATATGCTGATATTACAAATAACGGAATAAAAACGCTAGAAATATTAAATTCCTCAACTTTAAAGACATATTAAAAGTAATCGTTGAATATGTACGTAATTGGCTTGGTCTGAGTAGATCATCAAATGTGGATACTTTATATTCCATTGGAAGAAGGTGGATTTGATGTAACTAACCCTTAACACACTTGCTTTGCGAAGAAGCATAGGTGTGCTATTGAAAATGTTAAAATGTGATAATTTTTATTTTAAATCTGCAGTTTCCGGTTCTTTTGAATTACATATTGTCTTAAAGATTAAGTTTCTAAGGTAGAAAATCTGGAGAAGTAAACATAATTGTAGAGGCTAGGCGATTAATGAGAAAGGTAGATTATCAAAGAAAGCAAATCCATCTGGCTTGAACCATTTATAAACTCCTTAACATTGTTCTAGTGCATTTAACTGCATACAACCGAATTTTTTCATTCAGAATATTTTATTATGAATATTAAACTTTCTTAGAGATAGACCAAAATATAATAGAGAAAAAGACTAATTTGGAAAAACATCAAAAAAAGCTAGACTTTACAATGGTAATAGCGAGGGTGATATGGAGACTCATAATCATTGCGCGCTATATATGCGAGCCGACCTTGCGCAGATCATTGCATTTTTAGTTCATAGCGATTGAGTGATTGAAAGCAAACAATTGTTCATGTATATCATGGTAATTATGCATTTATTCTAGCTGCAACTGGTTTAAACGCTTTAGAAAACGCAAATTGCGTTTATATTATTTAATCAACTCTTCCGGGAAGATCCATTTCGATCCATTGTTAAGTTTTTCGAGATATTTAGGGCTGGGACCTTAGCAATTAAATAACTTTGGAAGTTACATCCGAAACTAAGTCACTAAGATTTAATAATTCCTTCTTTGTAACATGGTTAAAGTTTCCAGAAAGTTTCATTTAGATCACCTAATCAGTTTTTGGGATATCTGGTCTTGGACATCTACCATTAAATGGCCTTCATGTCCATACCATACTCCTGATCGTCAGCAAAATTTAATCATTTCTTTATGGGACAATGAAAAACCATTCTGCAAAGTTTTATTTGGATCGATTGGTTATATGCTAAGTTATTTAGGTATGGGACGTTAGCACTTCAAATGACCCCACACCTGAATCTTGACCGTCATTTAATATTTCTTCCTTGGGACGTTAGAACTTAAAATTACCCCCAAATTCGATCCGAAATCTAGATCTTAACTGAAATTAAATAATTTCTTCCTTGTAACTTGGTTAAACTTTTCCGAAAGTTTCATTCAGATTAGTTTATCTGTTTTTTTAAATATCTGGTCTGGAACGTTTTCATTTGAATGGTCCTCATACCCTCACCCTACCTCCGATTGTCATCAACGTTTAAGCGGCTCATCTTTGGTATATAGTCTGTCGTTAAACAGATTTTGGAAAAGATCCGAGCATGGAAAGTGACCGAAGTGCCGGACTGAAAACCCCTGTACAAAAAGATAGGAAAAATTATATGCAAGAAAAAAAAATCAGAACAAAAACAATTGCTTTTCCTGATATTGCTAGGGAAAGCCAATAATAATAATAATAATAATAATAATAATAATAATAATAATAATAATAATAATAATAATAATAATAATAATAATAATAATAATAATAATAATAATATAATAATAATAATAAATAATATTTTTAAAATGATAATATAATACAATAATAATAATTATTATTATAATCAGTACCATATCTGAGGAGGATGTTCTCACAGTAAACTCCTCTTCACCTATTTTATATCAATTAGATCCTCTTTCTGCTCACGTTTTCAAGATGTGTCGCCATGTTCTAACACACACCATCAATATGATCGTAAATATGTCCTTATTTATCATTTTTTAACCATACTAAAGCATGAACTCATTCAACCACTTCTAAAGAAGCCAGGCTTCGATCCAAACAGTCGTTCCAACTACCGTCCAATATCTAATCTTAACCTTTTTGCTACGACAATCGAACGCATCATTATTAATCAACTTCGAGAATAGCTTTAAGTTAACAACGTTTTTGCTCCATGGATACATAGCCCTGAGATATCAAAGTTCAAAACGACATCCCAAATGCACTTGATAAACGTAGGAAAGCTCTTCTTGTTCTTCTTGACCTAAGTGCTACTTTGATACCATAGATCATAACATTTTATTCCATCGGTTCAGAACACACTATGGTCTTGATGGGACAGCTCTTGACTGCAGTCTTACTTTGCATTCATTCAATGTCTATTTCCATTTTAATGCCCTCTCTGACCTTTAAGTATCGATTCACATATTCTCAGGCAACTTCGTTGGCTCCCTGTTAATTCAAGGCTTACTTTAAAGACTCTTCTCATTGTATATAGTTCATTGTTTGGTCCCCGCTTACATATATTAGTCAGCAAGTATGTTTCAAACAGACCACTCAGATCTTCATCCCAGGTTCTGTTAGCTAAGACAACTCGGCTTTCACTCACTCAATCAATCTACATTATGGCGAATCAATTGAAAGTTATGAATCCATCTATTAAAATTTGTTCATGGTCAAAAAAACTTACTTGTAGTCACCCGCAAACTGAATATATACAGACCTCTCTAAACTATGTAGTAAAATTAATAGGTTCTATACATGTAGAGAAAACACTTAGTAGTGCCATTTAGACCATCATTAGATTCGTTTGCGCTATATATATATACTGTCTCTTATACACATCTAGATGTGTATAAGAGACAGATCGTGCTTTTTCTTCCTCTTCCTATTTTTCTGAAGCAGAAAACGTAAGTTAAGTATTTTTTTTTCTTTTATATATTTAATGATCTATATTTATATATATATTTATATAATTTTTTTTTTTTTTTTTATCTAATAGTGGTTTAATGTGGGTGGTACCAGTCTATTTTATTATAAAAATATCAATTCATTTACAAATTGGGTGCCGAAGCTTCTATTAGACTGAAGTTTTTATTATTTATTACAAAGGATTTATATATATACGTCAGTTTAAAAGAAATTTTACAACTTTATTTAATATACTATTCGATTTTTATTAACGATTATTTCATTAATGTAAGTATTTCAATTTGTTTTATTTTTCATTGATGCTTTTATTAATTATATTAATTTTATCATTTTTATCGTTCTATCGATTTTCTCAATATTAGCTTTGTATTTCATTATCAATTTTATGACTGCTATGAATTTTGTCATAAATCTTGTGATGTTATCTTACCATGTCTTACATTTACTCCTTTAACTTTCTGCCTCTGTTGTTTAACATATTAACAAGATCGGTTGTTCTGGAAATACCCCCACCCCCAACCAGTTGAAATTTTAATGTTAGGCTAGGATAACCTTTACATTTTTAATCAGTAGTTTCACATTGACTTCCCTGACCATTGATTGTGTTAATTGTGCAATAATTAGTAGTTTAGTTGGTTTACTGGCTGGTAATATGCCAGTGAGGTATGTGGGAATGATCTGTGCTTTGTTTTGTAAATTAATATATTTTTAAAGTAATGGTCACTATCATTCATTCATTCGTTCCCCTAACTGGGGTTTTATTAATCATCAATATATAGGCCTTTGGCCCTTTAAAAATAAGAAAATTATTGATACAGTGTTGCAAAATAATCCCCTCTCTTTTTAAAAGCAAAATAAACAAAATTTGCTACTTTTTGTGTTAATTTTATGTTAGACATTAGTAAATTAAATTTGTCTACGCAAGGAATAGTATATTAAAATTTAGGAATAAACTTGTTACTTATTTGAGAATAAAAAGGACAAATTAATGCAAAATGAAATTCGTCTTCGATTGAAATTAAATTACAGAGCTTATATATACGATCCTGGAGAAGAGTCTTATCCCATCTACCCCTTTCGTCCTCTAATTTAAGTACCCCTAACCGGAATTTATTAAATAGTAGTCTACGCTTAAAGTCTTCAACATGAGTTAAATGATAACTAATTTCTATTTTTGTTTTATACAACTTAAAATACTTTAATTTTGAGTAAAAAGAAAAATGTTCAATAATGTTTTTGATTATCGATATCAATTAGTCTTAATTAAAGTTCTTGAATAAATCTCTCCTTGTTATTAACTTTCTGTTCGAGCCAAAGATAGCCAAAACCAACAGAGAAGAGAAGGTGTTTAACATGCTTAGCCCAACACAATTCATTTCTCTAAAGTTTTCTTAACTGAAATAGGTAACATTTAAAAAGAAATCTATCTTTATCAGTTTCAATTATATATAACCAAAATCGAATAAGTGCAATAATACAATCAATATATAAAGAATATCTGCCAATTTCTGCAGTAACGGCAACGTTAGGAGCGAATTTGCCAATTCCTAAAATAAATGTGAAAAAACGTGAATGAAAATTGTCAATTTTTGTTAAAACTAAAAAAACTCCATATGTCGCATCCATAAATTAAAATAGGTAATATTTTACTATCAAATATTTTATTCCAAATATTTTTCGGTGTATTGACGATTTAAGAACAAATAATGCATTATTGGCTTTATAACAGTTTTTTTTCAATTGCATTATTCCACTGACCGTTCGATTGGAAAATTACTCCAAGATAAGTGTATGAGGTAACAATTTGCATTTCATCATTCTTATACCACCATTTTTCAAATTTTCTTAATTTACCTCCTTTTTTGAATACCATTATTTTAGACTTGTTTACGTTCACACTGAGTCCCCATGTGTTACAAAATGATTCAAGTTTATTTATTAATTTTTGTAAATTTTTGATGGTATCTCCAAATATTAAATGATCATCGGCATATAAAAGATGATTTATAAAACAATCCCCAAATTGTATTTTTTCATTATCTTTGGTTTGCTTTAATTAATAGCTAAGATCATTAAAAAATATATTGAAAAGTAAAGACGATAAAGGTGAACCTTGTTGAATTCCTACAGAGCATTTAAAAGGAAGCGTTAACTTATTGCCAATTTTTACATGTGCTAATACATGTATTGATAGATTTAATAGAATTATACATACAACCGTTAATACCAATTCTATTTAATTTATATAAAAGAAAATCATGGTTAATAGAATCAAAAGACGTTTAAGGTCAATGAAACCACAATAAACTCTTCCTCTTTTTTTAGCTAAATATTTAAAAATTATATAATCTAGGATCAAAATGTTATTTAGAGGACGAAACTCTTTTCGAAAACCCGATTGTTGTTGGTAAATGATGTTGTTGGATTCAATATATTTACTTAGTCTGATATTGAAGTTTACCGAGAACCGGGATTAAAGAAATTCCTCTATAATTTTCTGCTTTTAGCCTGTCACCATTTTTATATATTGGTATTGGTATTATCATATTTGTGGCCCATTGGGTTGGGAATTGACACAATACGGCTTCATCGATTTTATTTTAAACAATTGCGTTCATAAATTCATCATCAAGTTTTTCGACAGTTTCATGTTCCCATCGTGTTTTAAATGTGCTCAGATAATTTTCTTTCCATTTATATTTAATAACTTGTCTACAAAAATTCACATCATTGTTATTGACAGTATCATGATTTTCAACAATATCGACTTTAATTTTGAAGTTAACTGGCATGTGGTCCGACTCTACACGCTTGTCAATACACAAATTAATATTTTTAAATTCTTCGTATGGGGCAAGAAGATAATCACACACACTATTTCCTTGGTGTCCGACAAAAGTATAATAATTTGACAAGTCTTTATGTATTCTACCATTAGTTATAAGCATGTCTGTTTCTTTACAAAAGTCTAAAATATCAAGGCCATACTTGTTTACATTTTCATCAATATTACATCTCGTCTCAATTAGTTCGTCTTCTGGGACGTATATTTCCACTTCGGACGGATTATGATCACTATGAATGTAATCGATTTCTGTACCTGCTCTTCTAATTAAATCACCAGCTATGAAAATTGGGCACATATACATATGATTTAAATTCAGCTAGCTCATTTGACAATATATCAAAAAAAGTAATGATTGCATAAGGGGATCCAAAGGGTGGTCTGTAGACAAATGCTATAATTATATTTTTTGAATGTATTGAAATATTCAACCAGAATATTTTTTTAGAATTGCTTGATAATTCTATAATAATCATATTATTTTTGAAATATACAAAAATTCCTCCAGTGTCTCTACCAAGATGTGATTTTTTACCAGGCATCTTCCCTATACACTCATATCCATTAATGTTGTAACAAGTATCAAAATTAACCCACGTTTCACTTAAACTTAATATACGGTATCAAAGTTACATACATAAATTAAGAATTCTGGATCCATAAAATTGTTCTGCAAACCATTAATGTTCCATGACAGGCACTTTAGATCAACATGCGAGTTAATAGGAGTATTGCATTCATGATTATTTGATACAGTACTGTGACCATGTGAATAAATGCGATTTAACATCAGTAGAGGTGTTATTTACGCACAGCCCCACATCATGTACATTTGCAGTTTCTGATTTTCACACATAAATCTGACTTGCTTGTAAGGTCATCACCTCCCTGAGTTATAGACATAGATATGATTTAAGGAAACGATCCTTAAACAACTAAAATTATATATTCTGTTTTATTAGGATTACAACGAATTGGCTATCACATTTTATTATTTACATATTTTTGTAGTGTAGATCCAAATAAGTGACACTATAACTATTTATAAAACATTGTCTACATATTTAAATACAATGGCCTAGGTAAAATATTCGCAATTTGTATACCACATGCACGTAAAGATAATCTTTTGATTGTGATCTCGCATTTATATAATACATTCAAATAAGACGTACCCTTCACGAAGTGTTTCTTTTAACAGCATCAAGTGCCTGTTTTAGTTGTGGTGGGGAAAGCCGGCTTCCTAAGGATTCTAAAAGTAGGAGTAGGCCTATAAGAGGATGAATAGAAAAAAGGTTGAATGAGTTTAAGACGCGCAGTGTCAGTCATGTTCCATTTACTTATAATGATAAAATTTGTTTACAACCTATAGTACAAAAGCTCCCAATCGTAAGTAAGGTAACCAACAATGTTTGTGAAATGTTTTTTATATAATGGCATCAAAAGAACCTTCGGCATCTTCCGAACACGATTCAGACAAAATCTTATTGTAGTAGACCTAAGTTATGACATCGTTAGCTCTAGACCTTAGTACCTCTGTCGGATACAAAACCATACTGTGCAGAGTCAAGCTCGGTGTTATAGTGAAATTCCACAAAACACAATTCAGTTAGTTGGGCAATGTGTTAAAACCATTCTGCTGTGTAGAACCAGCATGGGTTTCTTTTAAGATTGGAATCAGAACTTCTTGGAATGCTTTAAGATATTATTACTTACACAACCTTTAAACATTAAAAATACTGTTAGTAATTGCTTTGACTGCTCAGTAGTGACATGGGTATGTCACCATCGAAAACATAAATACAATGAAGTAGGAAATAAATGTGTATCGAATGCTTATTTGCTTATGCATCAAAATCAAATTCCATGCTAATCTAAGAGAATTGAAAGGCTTATATCGTTTCAATTAGATTGACGTTCTTAAAAAATCGCACCAATGATAATATAGGCTTATAAGAAGAACTTTTCTCACGAGAATACACGCTGCACACATCAGAAGTGGTGTGAGTAAAATTTAGTACATCTTCAACACTAAAACACTCATAGATTGTCAATGATGAATTTCGGGCTCAAAATAATTGAGAATGTCAACTGACGAGGCGGATGCCACTTTAATAAAAGAATACGATAATATGACAATTGTATAGCATACGCTAATACGATCTTCGACTCAACCTGTTTATCTAATAGCTGTTATGTGTGATCAACTGTTGAAATAGTTTTAACGACGTCATTTTTAAATGCACATAATCTCAAATGAATGTGTCAGTAGAGACTTAAGGCTTATTTTTCAGTGTAATATTCGGTGTAGGCGAGCAATTTATTTTTTACAGGCACATTTTGAATTGTCACCATTTCCCATTCTTCAACGATAACTTGCAGATAGCGATTAACGAAAACCTAATATTTTTGGGTACAGATGCCGTATTATAGATCATGTTTGATTGTTTATATTGTAGGCTATTGTTAAAGATATATTTTTATAATTTATCAGACATACAATGTTTCGCTTTTTGTTATGATTCTGTTTTGTAATACAAAAACATTTTTATACATATTGTATTGTACAGAATAGACGTGACTGTGTTATAAACTTCCTTTCTTATCTTAGTGGAGTTGGTTTTATTCTTTAGAGATAAAAAAAAACACTATGATTTGAATCAGACACTCAGTTTCGCAGGCAATCGTCATATTTACCGAGATACAGCCGCTCCATCATCTCGATTAAATCTTTTAAACTCTATTTTTCAGGTTTTAATCAAGAACAAGTAGACTATTTGGATTTTGTAAATATAATTAAAGCAAGATTCATTTCAATTCCAGCAATTCAGTTGTGATCACCAAAATCATTTGACGGTAATTTAGTAGATGAAACTTTAGAATGAACTCTGCAGGTATTGGTACGAGGAACCTAGTTCTCTCTTGCAATTTCCATTGACAAATGGAAGAGGTAATTAGAATAAATCTTTTCACATGATCGAACGCGAAAAATAATTGTTGATAAGTGTGAGCTGAACTGGACGCGCCGTCAGCCTCCATCACATCATTCTGTGGCTTTGTAAACTATAGTCAACTGTCAACTGTGCAGGTAAGATAGTTTGTCTAAAGATATTATTATTATTAATTCTTATTGGTTGAGCTATCATCTTTAACCTGAATCAATTATCCTATTCACTCTATTTCCATCACAGACGTGAAAACAAATCTTGATTCAGTGAATTCAGAATACCGACAAAGGGGTGCTTGAAAAGTCTTGAAGAATCTCATGCGAATTTCAGTACTCACATTACAATTCACAAACACGGTTAACTTCTTCTTTTCCAAAGTTAGTTTTGTAATATAGTGCGAGTTCGTCGATGTTTGTATCAAACATCTTAATTGATAGTGTTATGTTCGGTAATAATGTACAAACACCGTGTTTAGTTACAAGTTATTATCAACTCTATTATGTTTTTTTCTATGCTTTATTTAATCTATGGCATTGCTTTACTGTGCCGGAATATTTTTAGATATAGTCGCAGATTGATTAGACGACCTTGTTGCAGTTTAGCTTCTAACTGAAAATTATATTTTGTGGAACATTAAGACGCTACTTGTATATAGAAGTTTATAGTAATTTTGATCTTAATGCAATGTTTTTCATATTCAGTTTTGTTTTTTTTTTACCAAATAAACATTTCTTTTGTATACATTATATTGCATTTTACAATAGAAATAACAATATAAGATTTGATTGTTATTCCCTAAATGTCTTATGAGGCTTAGGATTTCAACCATTAGAAAAACATTACCTTATAGGATGTGAACCATAGACACTAGATTTTGCAGACAAGCGTCTTACCCACCATGTTACAGCAGCTCTACTTTTAAACATTTTAAGAAAGCACATAAATTGCAAGAAAACACAGTTTTTATCATAACAACCACTGTTTATTAGATTTAAAAAAAACCAAAATTATATTTAACTAATGATATCAAACACCAAGATGAAAATATAGTGCCCTCGTCAAAAGGAAACTACAAAGTTGTATTTGAAGGAAATCAAATAAAATTATAATTAGGCCAATAAATGTATAATCAATTAATAATAATATTATACCACGTACCACTACCACATAGGTTGTATATCCTACATTCTATTGTATTGAATTCCTTTATTAAAGTACCTTGCATTATTACAATTTCAAGTACAGATACTGTAAAAAAAAAAAGCAGATTGTGTATATTATACTTTTAGATTGATTGATTGATTCATTGATTCATTCATTCATTCATTAGTTAATTAGATGGTTGGTCAGTCATTTATAGATTGGTTTGCCTGTCTGTCGATCTGTCAGTTGGTTGGTTGGGTGGTTGATTGTTCGACCAGAGTCGTCAATTCGTAGTTTGGGTGATCGGTGTTGGTCGGTCAGTTGCTTTGTTGGTCGGTCTGTTGGTAGGTTAGTCAAATCGATCAATTGGTTGATTTATTCATTGAATAATTAATTGATAAATTCATATTGATTAACCTATCCTCTGAGTGCATTATCCTATCCGCTCAATTTCCATCACAGATGTGAATACAAATCCTGATTAAATTGAATTGAGAACACCGACAAAAAGACACTGCTACTGATATGGAAATTATGTAATTTTCGGGAATAGCATGTGAATTTCAATACGCCCATCATAATTCGCAAACACGGTTAACTTTAAATTTTCCAAAATAATTTTCAACGATAGAGCGAATTCGTAAATTTTGTTCCACACGTCTTAATAGATAGTGCTATGTTCTGTAATAAAATCAAACACCGTGTTTAATTGCAAGTTATTATTAAATCTGCTTTACTTTTTCTAAGCTTTATTATCTACGGTATTAGTTTATTGCGCAGCACTTTTTTATAAGTTTAAGTTACACATAGATTAGTCAAAATTGTTGCAGTTCAGCTTCTTGCATGAGGTCGTATGTTATTAATTCCATTAAGACGTTACTCACTGTAAATATTGATCTCAAAGCAATGTTTCGCTTTTTTTGTAATATTTCTGTTTTGTTATATATAAATGCATTAATTTTTTTACATTATGTTATATTTTCTTTCTAAATAGTAAGTACACTCGCCATTGTGCCTAAATATGGTCATGATAACATCACATTATGACCATATATAGGCACGTCATGACTATATATGGGCATACAGGGCTTTAGACTTAAGGAGTAGAGTTGTTTTAGTCATTCTTAACAGGAATCGAACCATGTGGACACTAGGTTTAGCAGGCAAGCGTCTTACTCACCAAGTTACAGTAGCTCCACTTTGTGAATTAATATAAAGAAAAAAACAAAATTAATTGTAAGTCAAAGTTTTTATCATAACAATCATTGTTTATTAGACTACAAAAAGAAGAACGATTATATTTAACTAATGAAATAAAACGTAACAAAATATAGTTCGCTCAAAACAATGTTTCAAGGTACGTAGTATTTGATGGAAATCAAATGGGTATCAAACAAAACTATAATAAGGGTTATACATGTGAACATAATATTTAATAAAATATTATTACAGGTATTATTATTATTATACCAGGTACCAATTAGGTTGAATATCCAATGTACTATTTACCAAATTCTCTTATTAAATTACAATTTTATGTACTATCTAAAAACAAAAAACTGTATTGGTAAGGTACTTCTTAACGTAGGAGAATGACTGTTTAATGGAACATAGATGATCAATTGGTCATTATGTGGTTGATTGTTTAGTTGGTCGGTCGATCAACTGAATAATCAATTGATTAATTAATCGATCGACCGGTAAGTCGGTTGGCCGACCGCTTGGTCTTTTTGCCCGCTGTCGGTCGGTCGGTCGGTCGGTCGGTCTGGCATTCGGTCAGTCAGTCAGTCAGCCTCTCTCTCGGTCGGTCGGTCGGTCGGCCAGTTAGTCGGTCTGTCGGCCATTCGGTTTGTCTGATGGTTGGCCTGGCGGTCGGTCATTCGGTCGGTAAGTTATTCGGTCTGACAATCGGCCATTCGTCTGTCGGTCGGTAAGTCAGTCAATCTGCCAGTCATTCGGTCGATCGGTCAGCAGTTGGTCGGTTTATCTGACGGTCTGTGGGTCAGTCGATTGATTTAGTGTGTATAATTACATTTAGCAAAGAACAAATTTGTCATGAGTAATACTTGCAAATCACTTCAACGTGTATTAATATTATGTTTAAAAAGCCAATATGTAACAAATTTACAAATCAAAAAAGAAAACGGAAATTATACAATAATTAACACTATTTTACATGGTTTTCATCCCAAGGTAAGTTGGATTATAGGCCTATCACACTTTACATAAATCTTATACATTGCTCTGAGAATATAGACAGACCTGCAATTGCGGTATCATTTTAAGGGACAGAGCCAAACATGTAGCGGTGCTATTCTCCGCAAATACGATGTACACTTAGCAGTAGTTTTAAAACAAGAAACTGGTTTGTATCTAAGGTACATCTATAACAACAATATATATTTAAATATTTTCCTTGCGATTTTCTAGTGAGGTTTATACCTCTATGTAATGTCTTTAATGGTGTTTGTTCATACGTCCTGCGTACGATCATCTAAAACGAAAAATGTTGCAAGTTTTAACGTACAACATACGATAATGTTATGTCCAATCATGCTCATTGTGACGTAGGCCTACATGACCTGTGAGAGCGGTACATTGCAGTTCGGTTGTGTGGATGTAATAATAAAAAGCCACTAATGTGCAATTTATGACAATATGCTTTTTGGAGAGAAAAAAGTAGACCTAGTTATCTCCACACACACTTAGTTTTTTTTTTCTCAGTCCATTCCTAATGGTTGTCGGTTGGTTGTATAACACAAGACAAATTCACCTCCAGAAACTGGTACACTGAAACAATGCTGCAAGATTACAGTAGACGTGACATTCAATGATGTGTCTCCTCGGTCATGATTGATGTCTGTAGTTTGCGATGAAGAACCGGTTCTCGACAACAAAACATCTCGGCAAAGGCTTGTCTATAAATCTTGTTCGTTGCATTGTATATAACGGGATTTACGGCTGAATTCGTATACACCAGTACACGTGCTATATTTAGCAAGCCCACCAGTGTTCTAAATTGTATGTCTGAAAATGTAATTATAAGATTTATGGTAAGAAATGGCGCAAAACAGATGACATACACACTGACAGTGATGAACAGTGTTTGGAAGACTTTTTTCTCGGCCCGTAATTTTAATCGTCCACCGGTCGAATTTGAGTCCGTAAAAGGTGAATTACGAAGTGTTTGCAGTAATATAGAATAGATTATAATTATCACAAACACTATAATGAAGGAAACAGTAGTTTCTATGATTAACAGCCATACTACCGCGTCACACTGTGCTTCGTAACCGGGAAACAGGTTACAATTTGTACAAATTCTTGTCGTATTCGGAAGTCCCATGTACATATCAGGCCAGGGAAATTCATACACGAAGCTCGTCACTAGAAAGAGCTTCCGACTTTGAAAAGTCAATACAAGCAGCCAAATGATGATGCAGATTCTGATGGCGCGATTCCTGGAGGCGAATCCCCATCGTCGAAATAACAACGGTCGACAAATTGAGATATATCGTTCCAATGACATCCATACTATCGTAAATGCTGCACATTGTACGGCAGAGTCCGATAAATAGTAGATCATTTTACAGAAGAAAACGTTTACATTCATGTCGAAGTAATCGTGAATTGCATTGTGAAGGTAAGAGATGAAAATCAAATCTGGGGCTATCAGAAGAAATAAAAGATCCGCTAGTGCTAAGTTTATCAAGTAAATGTTGACCGTGTTATGTAGTCGATGGCCTCTGTTCAGAACTAAAATAGTGGCAGTGTTTCCAAGGATTCCAAAAATTACGATAATAGGCATGAAACCGGCAACAACGGCTTTATCAAAAGTTGTATAAAGATACTGCTCAACTACTGCCTCACTAACGTTAACTGAATAAGCTGATGACAAATCCATCATGAACAATACAAAACAACCTGAAAACATAATAAAGAAACGAGTGTTAATCTATACTGATATATGTCATAGTAGCGGGCAAGGTGCGCCCTCGATAGTAATTGTTACAATCATGATGGAAGAGAGATAAAGGGCGAAATCGATAGCTTGCAAAGTGTTTTTGTCGCAACAATAAATTCAAGAAAAAATGTAATGTAGGAATGTATACACCCTCAATGATTTTAATCCCTAAAATAGTTAAATTAGCAGTGTGCGTATCCGGTCTTTTTTAATAAGTAGAATGTCAAATGAAAGACTTTCATATCAGGAATTATTATCGACTGTATGGTCGTGGTGATCAATCATTAATGAGTCACTTTTTTTCTATTTACGATTCCCATCTTTATAGCTTTTTTTTCGCGCGCCCTTGATATTTGCGATCAAACCACGATAATAAAATATCGCGAACTTCTGAATGATACTTGTGACTTCAAAAGCAATGCTGACCTAGGCCATACCCAACCATAGCTAATACAAAACTGATATTCCCTCAACAAAGATTTCATGGAAACATTCTTGCTTCTTTGTGCACTATTTTCAATCATTCAGTCACATTTTAAAAGTTAAATACAACATTATATAAATGACTAATGTCATATTCTGGTTCTGAAAATAAGCTGTCTTGGCTAGGTCAGTAGTGCACATCACACTTCACACAGCCGGAGTAGAGTGGTACCAGTTGTTTTTTTTTCTGGCTGACTCTATGCCTACCTTAAGGTGGAATAAAATTCGTAGCATTGTATTTCTTCTACAATACAGATATTTCCTATTAGTTGATAATTAACTATTACAATCGTTTTATATCATATCAATGTTAGGCCTACATTTTCTGCAGAACGTGTTTGAAAAACCTTGGTCAAGCCTCCACACAGGCAAACTGCTGACTAGCTGAAGTAGACCTAGGTCTGCTTAAAGCTAGTCTAATTTTAGAATCAACATATAGGCCTATAGGCTCTCTGTGAGCGCCATTTGGCGAAGGCGGACGCCGTCTTCTAACAATCGAGTCGTCGAACGACCCGGTCGGAGCAGTGTGTGCCAAGCTTAACATTTTCTGGAGGAAACAAGTTAGTGATACGCAGCAGCTTTATAGTCAAATTGATGATGTTATGGTAATATAATTTCTACGACTTCATGAAGGTCACTTTTTTGTTATGGATATTGGATTTGGAACAATAAGCTTATACAAATATTAGGACACGTGTTATTAATTCACACAGATTACAAAATGTTAGTCAAACGCACATATAAACTACACTTTATTCTTTTATATTTTTTACTCCCTCTCTGACACACCTTTTCGTAGGCCTACCCTCAACGGTAATTAAATTAATTTATAGAATACGATAAATTCATAGTATTATGACTGTTACTGAAGTATGTCATAATATGTCAATATGTGTGGCACATTGTGTATGTATATTGGTTAACCCTTTTTATTCAAATTGCAAAAAGAAGAACACTATTTCGATATTAAATCTCTTTAAGATTGTTTAGATGTATTGTCTCCTGAAAATGACAAAAAATATTTTAAAAATATTTTTTTAATTAATTGCTTATTTTGCAGTTACAAATTACTAACTTGGGCATAAAAATTATTAAATTAAAGAAATGTGTACCATGATGTTTATACTATATAACGATAAAACTACTAAAAACACTTTCAGTGACTGGAAGAATTTCTATCATTTTTTTTATGTAAAAGTAGGCATGGGTAAACATTTTTTAAATACACCCCATTCTATGTTCAAGTACCAAAATGAGGGAAATAATTTCAAAAATGATTTGTGATATTATTATTGCTATTATTATTATTATTATTGTTATTATTATTATTATTATTAATAGTGAAAACGTTACCGTGCCTTTCAGAGTCTTCGTTTTTCTGAGTAGGAGTTTTAACTATCATGCAAACAACGGAGTCGGATAGTAGTATACATGCTGTTGTTATTATTATTATTATTATTATTATTATTATTATTATTATTATTATTATTATTATTATTATTATTTTGTGTTTGTATTTTGCATGGGACAACACATCTTTAAAATATATTCTTTATAATTTGGAAGAATGAATTATTGATATTCTACTCAAATTGCTTTTGTTGAATAACCTCAAAATATCCCCACTTCACATAATCAGTAGCGTCAATAACGTCAATGACACATTGACACGTTTTAATTATGATACGTCTCAGAGAAATACTGTAATCACCAGCTGAGCCTAGATACACTTTTAACTTAGCTATAGGTTAATGGGTTTATTGTATTGCCTTTTAGCCGTCCGTCATTACTAATGCTATAAAGCACGTTTACTGACAGGCTGATGTCCAATGGGGCACCTTGTTATAAAACGGTCTTAATAGCTTTACTGGTCGATTGTAGGTAGTTTGTATTACATAGACAGACGATGACCAGTGCTTTAAACAGTCAAATATTAAAAGAAATTCATCCTATTTAATAACAACTGGTTTTTTTTATATTCATAAACGGTACCGTAATGCGCCAGCAATAAATATATTATCCAATAACTATTTACCTCCTTCATGGAAAAGATCCTTTAGGCTTTATCCATATGTTGTCTGCCAAAACATGCCACCCTTTCTTAATGTAAACATTACGTTTTTTCAAATTCTAAAAAAAAAATCACTATGCTTTATGTAGCATATTCAACGAGTGCGCAAACTATTATTGACTTTAAACATTTCCATGGGCAATGCAGCCAGTTCAAAGCACTGGGGCCTGGGGTTATTGGGGGCTCGTTCATTAGGCCAATAGATCTAAAAATATAACTTCAACAGTTCCTAGTTATGTTAGATTTAGAGTCATCATTATTTATTATGTTCATTACATTTAATTTTACGTGCCACCAATCCCTGTAAGTAAATGATTTTTTACCAAAAATAGCCCTGAACAGCTTCGTATCTTTTGAATTCATTCAAAGCTAGTACCTTTCATTACGGTACTTTACTTACGTATGGTTCGTACCACGGTACGTTACACTAAAATACCGTACTATTTGAAAGCATATTTCTAAAGAAATTGAAATATCGGAACGTGCGTTTTGTGATACTTTTGTTGTTCACGTCTGTTAATGATGTCAGGTGATCATACTTGTTTTAGATTTACTTAACTGCAAGTGTGGATAATTGTTCTATTGTCAATATTATACTTTATCAGAGACTCATAAAATGCCCAATATGCCCTAAACTAACTAAAATAAATATATAGGCCTATATGACTTGATTTTTTCCTCAATATCCTTGAATATTTTTTCGAATATTTTATAGATATTTTTGCGCGTTACAATGCCGTCTGTTTTTAAAAAAATCTCAGAATGTATGAGCATTAAGTGTTTCGTGTAAGTAGACCCCACCATTTTTTAATGAGAATATTATAAACATCATGGAAGATTTATACAAGTGAGGTAAAATGTGACTATTGCCATACAGCGACCGATACTTCTAAAAAACATGTAGGCCTATTGTACTTTTTTTTTTCTCTCAGAGAGCCCCCTATCACTACACTTCCCTATTCAGTTCAAGAGAACCGTTAGAATGAATAAATCTGAAATGCTTCTACCTTTTGCTTCCCTATAACAAATTGGTAATTTGTGTTACTTTCGGCCATCAACACTTACGATAAAACTAGTACAATGCATATATCATGGCCGAGCCACCGGTTGGTCAGGTTTTAACCTGACTATTTTTGACAGACCACAAGTTAATTGATTTAGGTTTTTGATAGGAAAAAAGGCTTAATTCCAACTGTATGTTTATACTCAACCTGTTCTCTTTTGTGGTGAACGGTAAATGATAGTTCACATTATTCTTTTTAGTATAGGCCTAAGATTTGTAATGATCGATTAAGAAATTAGGATGCATTTTTTTTCTTCAGTTGAAGCGTTTATCCAAATCACGTAGGTCAGTTACTACACACAGTAAACTTTTGCAGAAAATTAGACTAAAGGTTCCCTTGGCTTATAGACTTGCCTTGGGCTTATATTCATTTCTTCACTAAATTACCTAGTGAACTGACAAGAAAAAAAACATGCCTTATCTGTATATTTATTCCTGATAATTTGAGTAAGCAACATTTTTCAAATCAAATCAAATCAAATCAAAATCAAATCAAATCGACTTTATTGCAACTTTCTGATGTTGAATTTACAGTACATCACATTTTAAAACAAATAGAATATATAGGCATATATATATAATAATATATACCTGTATATATATATATATAAATTTAGGAAAAACTCCGAATGCCTTGCAATTATGTAAAAAATTAAAATCCACTTCGGCTTTGTTCAAACGAAGAGTAATCTTTTCATATTTCCTTAATAAAGAAACTGGTAATCTTCTTGAACTGAAATCCTTGATAATAGAACCAAATGGACGTAAGTTGACAAAAAATA
>NW_022733453.1:250559-255573 GCF_011630105.1 Anneissia japonica | reverse complement strand
TTATACATCAAAATATTCATAAAAATTATAAGTTAATTATAATTCAGTTTATTAAAAACACTAAATATCGTAAGATTCATCAATACTAAACATAAAAAATACATGTACAAAATTCCCATTATAAATTATTAATTGAAATATGTTAATTATTTAATTTATTGTAAAAAACAAAACATAAAAAAATCATTCAACTATTTAAGTTATTTAATTATTTAATTATTGCAAGCAAACTGCTGTGATGGTACGGAAAAGGACCACTGACTGAATCACCATTCATGAGATAATCCATAATTTATGATGAATTGTTTAAACCTATTGGTACGCATGTGTGGTATGGCAAATGATTTGTTGTGTATGTGTGTTCAACTTTCAACTGGGGGGGGGAGGAGAAGGTGATTCAGTCGGTGCTCTTTGGATTTAAGTTTAGTGAAAAAGCGAGTGGTTGCAGGTCGAATCCCAACAGAGACACTTTTTTACATACCTTTCGTTAAAGGGATATGCTTGATACGATCATATCATCGAGCACTGTTATTATTGTTTATTTATTTGATACTGTGCTTACGGTGCTACGCAGCAAACCTAATTTGAATATTATTTACTATGATTTCCAAGTTGCGACATTTGAGATTTTCTAGCTTAACTTCAGCTCCATTGTATGAGCCTTTCAGTCAGTTGTATGAGAGAAAGTGCCTGGAGGTTAGATCTGCATATAACCGTAAGATCTCCATGGTCTAATGGTATTATACTCGCTTTGATAGCGAACGATTACACGTTCGAATTTCGCCAGTCAATTTATTTTCATACAAATGAAAATAATGGATCCACCTTAACCAGGGTGTATAAAAAACGCCAGGCGTGACCTTGTTTACGATAGGCCTACTAAGTGATCTCAAGATCATAGTTTACAGTGAATTTTGCTCGAACCTCGAAATATATATATATATATATTGAAAGAAGAGTATATTGATTTAAAAAATTACATTTATAGGCCAATTTATAAAATATGAGTGAATTAGCTGGCTAGACAAAATATTGGCAATCATTAGAAAAGCGGATTTGCATTGACATCGATTAGGACAATGCTGTGATCTTAGATAAACCCAAGGTGTTTTAATACCGTTAACAACGTAATAATGATTATAATGGACGGACGGCCAACTGTCTATATTGAACTTTATTTAAAAATAAGTCACATTATAGTAACGTGGAAAAAAATTTTTTTCTAAATAATTATTGAAAAGATTACAGAAATATATTTTCGACCCAGCTTGTAAACGTGACATGACGAATAGGAAAAGAGGAACAAAATACAATGATAAAAATTGAAGGCACAGGAACGGTATGGTGCCAGGCAACAGCGAATACAGTAGCAAGGGCAGACGATGAATAAGTACAATACAGCAAATTAGATAGACCGAAAGCCCAGACGTGCATCAAGAAAAAAAAAAGAGAAAAAGAAACTAAAACTAAGAGTGGTGTATTACTCTGAAGTAAAATGGTTTTAGGTTTGAAAGAGAAAGAAATTTAGAAATTGAATTTGAGGTAATTTGTACTATAAGCACCTGAATAATATTGTACTGCTACTAAAAATGTGAATTTAAGATCTTGTACTGTAATTCTGAATGAAAAATAGGTTTGAAGACATTACATAGATGATTGGGATAGAAAAACACAATTGCGTAAACAAATTGAAAAGCGTAATAAATATCAGAGAGTTTAAGATATATTTAGATTAGAAAATATATGATAGAGGAATGAGACAGCGGTAAAGCGACAAATATAATCCTAATAACCTAAGACTTCTTTGGATTTGTTAGGTTTGACGAGCAGGTGTTTTCCAGACAATGCTGCAGTAGCTTAATCAGGAAAGATCAATAGTAGTAGCGAGTACAAAAAGCATTTGTGGTATGCGAAATAATAAATGACACCACAGTTTTTTGGAAAATGTGTTTTTCATGCTAAATTACTGTCAAGTGAAGCTCCTGAAAATCTTTCGCATACAATTGAGATTGGCAATAATTTGTTAAATCGGATTTGCCGATGATTTGTTAAGGTGTTACTCTGGTTAGGTGTACTCTTCTTTGAGATGCACCATTAAGCTCTTTCCAGATTATAAAATTCTTTGACCAAGAAAAACCGTTGTATGCCCATGAATGTGCCTCTAATTTGTAATATTCAGGCATGTGACATGTTTTTTGTCAAATGAGATAGAGGTAGAGATAGTCTGGACAGGGCTTTAGTCGTAAAAAGATCGGGTTAGGTCAAAGATACTAGAAACACAAGATAGAGTTCTCCACAGAAAAAAACTGTTCCACCGAAATGCATGGTGGAAATACACAAAGCCATATATATAAAGAGTTGCGACATTCCGCTCCTTGGTTTGCAAAATTCACGTGGTACACATCCGTCAATTTTGTGTCATAATCTTCCCGATGAACACATGCAAAGTATATGTGTTACGTACATTGCATATTAATTTCACACACTTAATTGGGTTTACAATTATATTTTATAATTAACATCACTTAGTATGGACAGCGTATTAGAATTCATATATAATCGAATATTTGCGCGCGTGCGTGCTCGCGTAAATTATTGGAATGAATTAGAATTTTTTTCAATTATCGTTAATTCGTCACATTTTAATCAACGAAGACTGAAAACCCGACGTATTTTAATCTTTTCTTTGGTTTTACTGTAAAAATTTTATTTTTATTTTCTCATTCGCCTAGATGCGTTCGGAAAAATGTTAAAGCTAAATAAGAAAAAAAAAATTGTTTCGCCCTTTTCTGATGATCTTTAAAACTTATTCACTAAACAATATTAAAAATTGTTCTTAATTTCAAATGTTTGTACAGCCTGTATTAAAATGACAATGAAAATAAAGGTGATGTTTATAATCTTAAAAATGATTTGCTGTTTCTATTGCATACTATTATATAATTATTATAATTTTATTTTGGAAACGACGCTTTTAAAACAGCGGACACGCTTTTGCTGTGTGTTCATAAAAGTAACATACTGTACAGCCATAATACAATATTAAAACAGAGGCGAGACTTTTAATACAATAAAATGTACGTTACATAATTACACAAGTTGAATATATCACAAATCCCGTATATCATTTAACACTTACAATTTATAACATTTATAGCAAAGAACAGTCTTTATATATTGCGGCCAACTGACCTATACTATTTTATTACTTATAAATAATAATTATCAAATTAATAACATAAGATTTGTATAGGGCTCGCTCATATTCAAATTTAAAGAGCAACAATCTATTTACCCTATATACGGATTTTAATTACATTTTGATAAACATATTTAATTAATTTTTGCTGGTCGTCACATATAATTTATTTGCAAAAATAACAGGAGCTACTTAAGGATTGCCTAATTGAAGAATGCTTGCCATCGAGGGACTCTCTCGGTCTATCGGCGAGGATTAAAGAACTCCTTAAACATAGTAAATTATTACAGTATTTATAATATGAAATTGGATATAAAGTACCGGTAGTGAAATTATTTTTTAAAAATCCATAAAACTGCTAAAAAGGATAAATGAAATTAGGCTATACAGGAGGCCGCTAATAATATTATGCAATATTATACATAGGAACGCACATCACGTTAGACACAGAACGTGCATCGCGTTGGAAACAAAATGGCTTCTAAATTCTCAATGTGACAACTTTTTCTATCTATGGCTCTGGGAAATACACACAAAGGGGCGCCGCGTACGGCTGGATCTAAAAAAAACTTCTGCCACCGTTACATAATTGTGAATGTATATCTCCTTTTGCGGAGGTTGAAGTCGTTGCCATTATCCATAAGATACAAACAAGTAGGCATAAATAAATCAAAACAATAAAATGACAGACACAAAAGCGCAAAATCGTATGACCGGACGCGATTTTTTTTCCCGTACGAAACATTTTCATGAAACTCCACTCGGGCCGTCTCGACTGAATCGACCCGAAAATCTCATATTGCAGAATTCAGGAGGTCAAAAGGTCATCAACAGATAAACGTGTACAAAACAACTTCTTGAGAGAACGTCGCTGTCTGATTTTAAAAAATACACTGATGTTACCATGCTAATATTAATGGGTCGTTTAAAATGACATATATAATTGACCTGCACGAGTAATGAAAAGTGTTATTTGAACTTGAGTTACATACTGTGACAATTTTCATTTTTTGAGTTAGGTCTAGGTTTTGCATAATTACCTAGGCCTACTAACTACTAAAAATATACGCTTTCTGGGGAAAGCACGTTTCTTCATCAAATGAAACAGGGTGACAGATATTTTCAAATTAAGAGAAGAGCTGAGAATAGGCAGCTCTAAAATACTGGATGCCATAAAACCTGCCAAAATGGCAGAGCACCAATGAATGTATAAATGAGGCCTAAGTCTAGTTATTATTAATAGGCATAGTAACTAGTATCTGCAGGTTCTTCTTGATTACAAGGCTAGACCAAGTTAATTAATTGCCGAAATTATTATTATTTTTTTATTTACCTTTAACTTTACTAAACCTACCTTAAGGGGAACTTAGACAATGGAGAAATTAGAGAACAAAAAACGACGTTAAGGGGAAATAACACAAAAGATAGGCCTATTCCCCTTGGGCTAGTTATTAATTTATAGGCCTAGAATAGAAGGGCCTATCTGTAGGTTCTTGATATTACACGGCTTAGGCCAAGGTAATTAATGCTGAAATGATGATGATTATTATTATTTATTATTATTTTTATTATTATTATTATTAAAAATTAATTACATTACAAGGATAGTTTGGCCAAATTCAATAAACGCCGAAATGGTATATTTTATTTATTATTATTTAATAATATTTCTCTTATGCACTCTATTTTTTATTTCATGCTTCAATTTTTTTTTTCCCATTTTTTTTTATAATTTCAATCAACATCATGTAAAGCGTGACAATTGATGTCAGCCTAGGACCCTAGGGACCTAGGCCTAGTTTTAGGAGGGGCCTA
>NW_022733453.1:227625-249035 GCF_011630105.1 Anneissia japonica | reverse complement strand
ACGGTGTGTGTTTATAAAGTGCTCCATTATGACACAAACTATTACACAAGCATACAACCTGTGTTAAACTACCAGTATTATAGGCCTACCTAGATAAAACTTTAAAGCTAGGCCCCGGAGGGGAAAAATGCTGATAATGTTATATGCAAAAATATTGAAATTGAAACAGGGCGCTATAAAAACCGGTTGATGATTTTTTTTAAAATGCAGTCTGTGCAACTTGAACTGTACAGAAAATTAATTACACTGTTCTACAATGATATCAGATACCGTATCACTTGTATGAATATATTGTTCAAATCAACCCATTGACGACGGCAACCACGGCATAGGGAGCTGAATTTGCTTATCAAAGCCTCTGCTTACGTCAGTCTATTGTGTTTAAGTAATTTATATATTAAGAAATGTTTGTTTTTTTTTTAATTTTCAATTTGTGTATTTTTGCATGTTTTTAATATGTCCAGTTTTTCATTCATAAACCAGAATTGGCTGGTTTTTGTTTGAGAGTGTGAATAAAGAACTAACTACTACTACACTACTACTAACTACTACTACACTACTACTAACTACTACTACATTACTACTAACTACTACTACACTACTACTAACTACTACTACACTACTACTAACTACTACTAAACTACTACTAACTACTACTACACTACTACTAACTACTACTACACTACTACTAACTACTACTACACTGCTACTAACTACTACTACACTACTACTAACTACTACTACACTACTACTAACTACTACTACACTACTACTAACTACTACTACACTACTACTAACTACTACTACACTACTACTAACTACTACTACACTACTACTAACTACTACTACTAACTACTACTACACTACTACTAACTACTACTACACTACTACTAACTACTACTACACTACTACTAACTACTAGGTTGTACAGCTGATTTTTCTAAGACACACAGAAAACATATTTTACGCAAAAACTAGGGAACGGTTAATTAGATTTTAGAATATTGAAAAGCTGGTGGCAAAAGGTGGTTACGCCCCTTTTTCTTAGAAAAATCAGTTGTACAACATATTAACATTTTTTTCTTCAAGGGCCTAACTTTAACCAAGGAATTTATTTCATAAATGTTTAATTATCATCATAAAGTCAATTATGATAACCCGATAATAAAAAAAAATATATAGGTTATAGGCCTATAGGTGAACATAAAATATAATAACAAATGATATAATAGGCCTATAGTTAAAAGTGTTTTTTTAAGGGTGTGGCTATTGTTGCAGCAGTCTTAAATCAATAATTACTAACTCTGGTTGGATGCTATTGTATGTATAGATTGGATTAGGACAATAATATCTAATCAGAATTTGGAATTAGTGTTATTTAGGTTTCACAATGCCTTTTTTTTTTGGAAGTATGTTAAGAAAAAGCTACAGGTCCCATATAGGCCTATACATATATCTTCATTTATTTTACTTGGTCATATGTTATTGATTATTATTTTATGTGCAACTATTATGTGTGAGGCAGTCAAATACAATTAATGATACATTACACGAGATTCATGTAATGTATCATTACATTACACGAGATTCATGTAATGTAATGATACATTACATGAATCTCGTGTTTCGATTAATTAACGTTAACATGTTCTCATAACAAAACCACGTGTACACATGCGTCGAATTCACCTCCGTTCTTCCTAACGGTTGACGCAAAGTAACCTGCTGATTTTCCATTGCGAGCGGTGCGTGCTGCGTTTTCCATGGAATTGCGTCGGCCAATTTTCGTACGACCATCGGCTGACGAATCTATCTCCACTCTCTCTGAGCACATGGCGACGTGACGCCACCTTTTTCATTGAAACTATCCGTTGCACGCTTATCGTCGCATTGAGTTCTCCGTGGAATCGAGTCGACCGACAGTCGTAGGCCTACGACCGTCGACTGACCAATGCATCTTCACACTTGGTGAGCCTTTGACCATGCAACGCCACCTGCTCATTAAAAGTCTGAACGGCAAAGATCTTATAAACACAAGATAGCGTTCTCTGCGATTTCCGCGTGCAAATTGTATAATAACGCAGAGCCATATAAAGATTTGCGGCATGATCCGCTCTTCGGTTTGCGAATATCACGTGGTACACACCGGCCATTTTTGTGTCCAAATCTTCCCGACGAACGCAGGCAAAATATATATGAGTTAGGTACATTACACAGTATTTTCACATGTTTAATTGTGTTTATGATGTTATTACTTAATTAATAAATGTTTATTATCAAAAGCGTGATTTAGAATTTATTTTAGAATTCGAATATTTGCGCGTGTTTACGCGCGCTTTATATTTAAATGCGAATTACACAAAAATTATAATTGTAATGTTAAAATTTCGTCTATTCTGTGACTGAAAAGCCTGGCTTCTTTCAAAAAAAGTTATGTTTTGCTCTTTACTTTAGGCCTTATATATTGCGGCTACCTGACCTATACTATTTTAGTAGGCCTATTTATAAATAAATAATCAAATTATTAATACAAGATTTGTATAGGGCAATTTTAAAGAACAACAATCTAGATACCCTATTTACCCGCGGATCATTGAAATCGGTAAAGCCGGCCAAGTAAATGCCGTCGGCATAGTGTGTCCAGTTCAAGCTAATATTAAATATCATACCATACTAACTTTTGCCCAATTAAGTGTACACGTCGATTACAATATAAATCACTTATTGCTATTATATTCACTGCCTTGTTTATTTTCCCCTAGTTTTATAGTTTACCATTAGCAGATGACGCTAGAACTATTATTAGTGCATGAAATCATTATACTATCTATGGTGGAATAAAGTAGTCCTAATAGGGATGGTTTCAAAAATTGTGATGATCTAGATAATTAATGTATTTAAGGAATTTGTTATGATGGGTTAAAATCCTTAGACCAACAATTTTCTCTCAAAAATATTAATATATCAACTGACACTATCCAAAATACAGGAATCTTTGAAAAGTTTTAAAGGCAGGCTCCGAAATTTTTTATATGTTGTAGAACTGATTTTTCTAAGACAGAAAAAAGTTGTTTGACGAAAAACTGGGGAATGGTGAATGAGATACAGATTTTTTGATATTTAAAAACTGGGGGGAATAAGGTGTAAAAATGTGCAGTTACGCCCCTGTTTCCCCCAGTTTTTAAATATTTGTATCTCATTCACCGTTCCCCAGGTTTTCGTCAAACAAATTTTTTCTGTCTTAGAAAAACAACATATCAAAACATTTTTTTCCTCCGCAGCCTCACTTTAATTTAACACCTATGAACTCAACTATCTTGCAATATGTTTAGAATGTTTATGAATATAGAAAAGTGCCATATTATGACACAAGACCCAAATGATTCCTCATTAGCAACTAACAACAATGTGCTAAAAGAAGTAAAGTGAATTCGTCTTCTTCATCGTTCCGACAACAACAAAGTACATCCCCAGGAGAATTTCATTCGCATCGGCTGCATTTGAAAATATCAGAATTTGGCAAGCGATGTCCAAGAAGAGAATTACGTGTGTAAACAGATCAAATAAATAATGACAGTTTGCAAAACATAAATGATAAACATAATTAAATTTTATTGTTAAAAACCCATTTTGTTGGTATGCCATTTAGTTGCAATATAAATTTATTATTTCTAACGTATACATTTTATCCCCATTTCCCCCGTGCCAACAAAGTTTGCCATTAGCTGCTATGACGCTATTTTAACGAGCCCGCGAGGGGTGAAAATACTTGAAAACATTAAAGGACTATTACCGGTAATACAGTTCTTTGTACAAGAAATGATGACTTAGTAATACCTTTTCAACTTCATGACACCCAGAACTCTCGCTGAGTGGATACTTACTCTTATGTTCTATAATCGTCACAAGAATTCATGGTATTTTGTACCATTTTTATCCACAGCAGATCCAGAGATGTCCAAAAGTTAGGGCCGAAACTTAAGTCGATCGAGATATACAATATACAAACACCCGAACTCAAACAGGAAAAAAAAGAAGAGAAAAAGGGGAAAATAAATCCTTGTTTAAAATGTGTTGCTTGATGTGATTTTTAAAGGTTTTGTAAATTGATGTCACATTTCATTTTATTAATTTTTAGTTTGGCCTGATAATAATAATTACAATGTTTGACTGTGTAAATTTAATAGACAAGCTATAGTATTAAATAATCTCCCTACACTACAAACTGCAGTATTGAGTAGCGTCTCAAAAAAAGAGATACATGTCGTTTTTGTGTATTCCGCCAACGTTCAACACGTAACCGACATGAACACAGGGTTCCAAATTTGTTTTTTCGATTGCTTCGCGCATTCTCGGCAGAGGGCGTTCTGACAACATTGCATCTTAACCCCTGAGCTATAAAATTGAATATCTTTGGATTAATGCTTAGGTTTTAACACCTTCAAATATACTCGATATATAATTAGGCCTAATCCTATGATATAAATTTTAATATTTCCATAATGAAAAAGAAATATAACAATAACTGTGTGCCTTTTCACTTCAAGTAATACACTAATAATCTCACAATCTGGATATCAATATATTCCTCGTGGATCTCTTCACAAAGAGTCCGTATTTCGGATACTAGTATGGTGATACAAACAAGTTGAATTGGCCTTTTGGACGCGAACCTAAACAAAATATCAAGCAAGTCGTGCACTAATGGAAAACTAGTGCACGGTAGAGATTGGACAATAAAATTGGATGAATAACTTGTGCCTTTCTAGATATATTATTAGTTTTAATTTTAATTGTCTTGGCCATACTGGCACTGCAAACATATTTCCAAAATAATAGAATAAAATAACGATTAACGAATATAAAATCACGACATCAATGTCACTTATTAAATAAATACAATGCTATCAATTTTCATCCAACATTTTTCACCAAAGGAGGACATTCAAAGCAACACTAAGAAAGTTTATAAATATGAAACCTATAAATTTATTTCTGATCCTACCGAACCAATAATGTATCTGGATCGCCCGGATTGAGTCAAAAAGAAAATCTACGACAACGCACTACAACACTAATCCCCATTTACAATTGTTTTTTTCAAGCAAGAACTTTTGAAGACTAGTTTAAATATTCATTGATCAATAAAAAATTACAAACAATAGTTCGTACATACTGAAAATGTCTAAATGATCTAGTGATCCATATCCTTTTCTAAAACATTAGACAAAATGTAAATAACAAGTCATTATGTACGTTTTCTGGTGTTAATGCTTGTAACAAGAGATTTTTTTCAGACATTCATCCCTGTATAACACTTATGTTTGTGAAAATCTCTACGTGCTCAGCAGAAGTTTCCTGTGATTTGCTACTCCATTTATGGTCGATCCCATAGTAGTCAGTATAAAGGCTTTCGCCATGTCCCCTGTTGAGGCTGGACCAAAACACCGGGGCAACTCCCCAATCATCTGAAATGATGATGAACGTGGTGTGTACATTGTTGGATATATTGAATTTAAGAATCAATACAATTCTAGTGCGTCATGGATTCCAACAATTATTTGATAAGTAAAACGAAGTTCCAACAACCAATTTTCACACATAGTATAAAATGATAAATTAACAATTTAAACAAACAAACAAAAAATTTAACAATTTCACAAGGTTTCGTGTACAACTTAGCATAATCATCGGCATCAACATCGTATGTAAAGTCAAATCTTTTTTGAAATATTGGCAGAATTAAAATAATCAAATACCGGTAGTTAGACATAATGATGATTCGGGACCCATAGGGGAACAAAATAGTCTATTCGTAGGATCTTTGGGAGTGTGGGAAAAAACGTAGAGCAAATTAGAAAGGTTATGAAAAATTTTTAAAAAAATATTACACTTGGAATCTTACATATTTCAACTCATATTCAATCCACATTTTGTACTTCTTCACACTATCCTATATATCCACAGTTTCCAGAAATTTCATGTAAGATATTTTATAATTGATAGGCATGATCATAGCAAAAATGTCTGTATTAAAACAAATTTCGCAGTATATTAACAACGTCATAGCATCAGTAATATGTTTTACGAAAGTTACTAATGTTTTGTTTCTTTTACCACACTGTCAGTTTGTCTCTCATTTTAAATTAATATTTTCTTCTCAAACGATTCATATTTCAAGCGCTTATTAATTTACCATTATTTTGTGATTATTAATATTTATATTGGATGCTATGACACCACTATACTTTTACGTTTATTTAATGGTTTGGGTAGACCCGTTATAGAATTCTATGCTGCGCCTGCCTGGGTTCCTCACCATAAGCAACATATTACTGTTATTAATAAACCACTCTGGAGAATCAAGAACCTCTGTACTGAATTGGAATTTGGAGCAGCAACTATGGAACAGAGATTGTACCTTAGTACTGTATTTATTGTTAAGATTTGTTTAATGAAATTCATTTTGATATTTATTGTTTTAAAATGTTATCTCTATGTATAATGATTCTCTGGTAAGGAATTCAAACTGAGGTTAAAGACCTAATTTTAATTAGTTTTTTATTTTCTTATTTTAATTTTTAAAATCTCGTTATTAGTCCTTTTATTCAATGGTAATATTTTGGCCTAAATTATTTTACTTTAAATAAGTGTTTTATCGTTGTATTTGTACTGCTTTGATTATGTGCAGTGACTGGAGAGCCACGCTGATAGGATTACTTTTCAGCTGAAGTATTTCATTTTGTCTCCCCATGTTTCTTTGGGAAATATGAATTAACTTCAGCAACAATGGAAGATTATTGAGAAGAACATGCTCACAATTATACTATGATTATACTATGTTACATTTGCTATACAAACGCCACCATTTTTCACGTTATAGTGTACGGTATGCTGTGGTGAATTGTTTGGTTTTTTTTTGGTTTTTTTTCTTGTTTGTTTTTTTTTTTCATTACTTCCCTTCGGAGTTATGCTTTTTTATAGGCACCCATAAAATATTGCCCATATTGTGTGTGTGTTTTTTGTTTTGTTTTTGTTTTTTTTGTTTTTTTTTTTTTGCTTGCCGATTTCATGCTCAAAATGTTCTGATTTTTATTTCTTATTTTTACACACTTTTCAAACACATGAAATTGTTATTGTACTGTATTATAGACGGTATTCCATAGTCACACCTATTGCACATAAGGACAAATAACATTTTTTTGGTTTTTCTAGTTTAAAAAAAAATCATTTGACATTTTACCTCAGCCTCAATTTGTCTTAATTTCTTTCTTAATCTGTCTTCAAAATTTGCCTTAATCTTAATTTGTAGCCTCAGTGTTCTTATAAAATGTGTTATGTGTTATATGGTATCCACTGAATGCGGTTCGGAACTGCTTAAGAAGGAGACATATGGTTATATCACCAATCACAGAATAGGATTAAAATTTATATAAAATAAATAACTCAATTATGTTGATAAACCAATGTAACACGTCAAGACTCGTTTAATGGAGCCAGGCATTGAGAAATTTAATCAAATGAACATTGAAAATCGGTCTCCTTTCGTGGTGTGACACGACCCATCTATGAAAAACAGACCTTCATCAGTTATGTTTAAGAAGAAATAAAAATTATTTGTCCTCTTCGGGATTTCAACGCACTCCGATTATCGTTCGAGTGTTCTGTAACTCTTGCAAGACTTATAAGCTTATATTAGTATATTCAGATTCAGATTCGGGCTTGCTTCCTTGGATATTATGCTTGTATTTTGCCTTTAGGATAGGTTTTTTTTTCTCAAGGCTTTGTAAAATATGCAATGAATATTTTAAAACCTTGGAAAACTAAACACCTGACACCTGACACATGCACGTAAATATATTTACATATATACAACAATTTGTAAAGAATGGACCTTCCTGAGTGTCAATCAAACTTAACAATTGACCAATCACAACAGTGTCAAGAATACGCGCGTGTCCTTACAGCTACAGTATCAAAGGGGAGGGGCTTAGCGTTAGGGTCCATTTGGGAAAACCTGTCAGATTACGGATGACTACACACTTAAAAAAATTAAGTGTACTAGTATAACTCTATGTTTCACCTATGTAATGCGTACATTACGAGTCTATAGATTGAGAATTCGGTACACAATTATTCAGATCACCAATGTTAAGCCATGAATCCAATGATCTTCCAGATTGAAATGGAGAGGAATTAATGTACCATTGAATCACTGTCATGTGGGATGGAATGACGCTTCCATGTTGATCAACTAATTCTGAACTTCGGTTTGCTAAAATACTCTGTCGGAATTTAGGAAACACTTTATCAGACTTAAGATGCGCATAATGAAAAGGTTTACAGAGCGAAGTCTGAGCATAATTGACTCATTGACCGGTCGTATGTTGTATAATCGTTGCGTCACATTAACTCATATGAGATTGTATTAAGTTATATAATTATATGATTTTTTTTAAATTTAACCCGATGTAATAAAAATCCAAATCGAAAATAAAATCATTTTCCGCTGTATTTATAATCCATGATGACATAGTGAACAAATCAATTCACTTGGATGTCTTTTCCTAGATACATAAATGTCAAACAAAATAAAATATATAGTGGAAAAAATAAAAGACCACGTTATCAAAACAAGATAGGATGGGTTAATACCGTTTTGCTATATTTTTACAAATTGCGGTTAGTGGAAACGACTAGCGATCAGACAGGATACTGGTAAGAAATTACGATTGTGTTGCGTTTACGTTTACGGATAAGTCAATTGTTCAAAGAAATCTATGCAACACAAATAAACACTACCGGAAATTCTAAAAGTTACCTCTGATAAATTTAGCATGAGATTATGGTAATGATAGGTCTAATACAAAATTCTTCAATTTGTAAAATTTAAGACATAATTTGTTTCCATTGTAAATGTCTTGCAAGCGTTTTTAATGTTGTGCATCCACGTCAAGACGAAACAATGAGATAATGAGACAAAAGAAAAACATATTTCCTTTTCTTAAAAGGAGTATGTTTATATTTTCCTCTATTGACTAGTAGATATGGTAGGCCTATATTAAAAAAAGACGACTAACATGATTACGTTGATGAAGAAAATCGTTATGATAATCCTACCGAGTTGTTCGTTGAGAAGATTAATTATTTTTCGACATTTACGCTATTACGGACCAATAACATTATTGATTGTGGTATCGGAATGATATTTTGCATGGCTTAATTACATATAGTGGTAACACCAAAATTATCGCTTTGCCTTTAATGATTTGTCATTATCTTCCTTATGAGTAACGTCTACTGCATCATTAGTTTAAAACCAAGATAGAAGTCAAAATCCATTTTATTTTTTTTAACTTAACGTCATCGTTAGTTTTAATGGACAGATATATGTTAAATGCTACCAATGTGATAAAATCAAATTTCAACGAAAATGAAATAAATAAGGCGCGTCTAGCATAAAAATAGAAAATTTTGTTTGAACTTAGGCGTGTGAATTATTATTAACTTGGAGTCTTACCTGTCCAAATATTCCAGTGATTTGAATCCTGTTTCAGCTGTGATAAAGTAGAACTACGCGTATAGAATAACCATCAAATTATAAAATAAAAAATGTCAACGAAAATGAAATAAATAAGGCGCGCCTAGCCTATTAAACAAATTTAGTTTGAACTTACGCGTGTGAAATACAACTAAATTGAAGTCTTACCTGTCCAATTATTCCAGTGATTTGAATCCAATTCGAGCTGTGATAAAGTAGAACTACGAGCATACACTAACTAGCTAACCACTGTGCACTGGCATATGAATGCTGATTTTCACCGGGCAATTATTATTCAATAACTTACAGTCATGTGACTTTTGAATCCCTGCGGCATCGATAGAGGGCCCACTATCAACTTTTTAGTTATCATCGTATACAAGGTAACCTATTCAACTTAAAATCGGTAATAACTAACTTGTAATTAATGTGATAAATTTAAACAACATTTTTTCGGTGTGTGTTTTTTAGGCATTGGCTGTTGTTACACCAGTCTTAATTTTGATGTGTGCATTAACATCGAAAACTTTAATTATTTTAAGTTACTGCTTGAAAGTTTTTGATTATAATACTTAGCTTTAATGAAACGTAAATTAATTTACTGTAGGCCTATACTTTTTTTAATTTTATACTGATTTACAACAACATGATCATTGAGTATTCTCAAGATTCAAGATTCAAGATTTAAGATTATTTTCAGTGGCGGATCTAGGGGAGTGAATAGGGTGGCTAGCCACCCCCCCCCTCCCCCCTTTGGTGACCTCGAAAAAAAAATATGGTCACTCGTCTTGTGTGTGTGCTTCTCATGTATACATGCAGTAGTACTCTCGTAAAACATATACTTTCTATTTTAAGTTTAAATTTTCAGATGCCATCCAAGAGCGTCTACCGTCTACTAATTCCACAAAATCAAAAAATCTCAAATACTTCCCAAATACTCCAACCGGTACTCTTCCTCCGCCCACAAACATCTGAATTTCTTATAATACACGACTCGAGTGCGCGTGCCTTTATTACAACTTAAAAAGTATGAGAAAAAGCGTGTTGTAATAATAATAATAATAATAATAATAATAATAATAATAATAATAATAATAATAATAATAATAATAAGATTGGTTTTCGACACATGGCAAACTAAATTAAAAATACATCATAGACAATTGAGTTTTATTTTTAATGGAGCATCACTGTGATGAATTTGAAAAATCTGGAGGTGCAACAATTAGCAGAGCGTAATCTCATTCCTGAGTTTAGCCATTTAAATTCAATCAAAAGTAGATGATTTCCGTCGTCTTATAAGGTCTTATAAGGCAAAGGTGTTCTTATAAATTCTTTGGCGGCGTAAGTCTTCAAAGAGATATCTTTATTTATTAATTTACAACCTTATTTAGTACACTTTGAATGTTATTAATATCCGTCTTTCTTAAACTACTGAACCATATAATACAACCAAAAATAGTGACACTCTCAACAAACGATTTACAGAACAGACTAAGTATAGTGTTACCAACATTTAAAAATTTAAGTTTTCTCAAAAACTAAAGATGTGAGTTCCCTTTAAGTCTAGTGATGTTGGCTTGCTCACGCTAATTTAAATTATTATTAATTGTAAGGTATTATGGTGCGCCGCAATCTCCATTTTCACATTGTTTATTAACACAGGGACTGCCTCGTTACCATCCTCCTTTAGTCATTTGTTCGTTAATTTTAAGGTAGTTATATGCAGACCAATTAACAAAGGATGACACTGTGTTTCTATAGTTAAATTCACTTTCCTATTTGAGGCCTAAAAATGCTGTGTCATCAGCATACTTTGATTTTCTACTTTAACTCCTTCTGCCCTCTGTATGTTTTGATGTTCATATTTATTGATTAAGTCATGATCGTGGTTATGATTGAAATAATTTCAATTTCATTTCTGGTGTAGAGAAGTTTGTTATTCTATTGTATATTCTATTGTCAGTTTTATTGAGTTTTTGCCGTTTCTTATACTTTGTACTTTATTTAGATGTATACTGAACTTTATATGTTCTCCCTAATTGAATAACTTTAAATTTGAATACTTACAGACATACTAACAGAATTAGGAATTTGTTTAAGACTGGTGTAACAATTGGCATTGCCTAAAGTTTAGGAACGCAGTCGATGTTTACATGGACATGTCTTCATGAAATAATGGAGCGGATTATTTCTAAGAACTCTATTGGAAACTAGTTTTTTCAACATGAGCTATACTACAGTATACATGCATTATACACTTTTTTTAAACTTCTTTGGAGATAGGACTTTTCATATTTGAATATTTCATTAATTTGTATTGTTGCAATTCATTGTATCTGTTTAATACTGAATAAGTTCAAGTCAACATGAATGTAATATTCATGAGTAAATTTCCCGCACAATTAAAATCGAAACAGTACTGAGTAATAAAAAAAAACGCTCATTATTATATTTTACGTGTTTGTAGTAAATTTTGGCACTAATCATCAGAGGTTGAGACGTAAGCATCACGTTTCATAATTCGACATCGAATCAACGATTGATATAATATGGTAGTATCTGTTATAGATAATCAAAGGCTTTGGTCCTTTCCCGCTTAGCGGAGAGGACTAACAATTAAAATCGAAACAGTACTGAGTAATAAAAAAAAATAAACGCTCATTATTATAATTATTTTACGTGTTTGTAGTAAATTTTTGCACTAATCATCAGAGATTGAGGCGTAAGCACCACGTTTCATAATTCGACATCGAATCAACGATTGGTACAATATGGTAGTATCTGTTATAGATAATCAAACGCTTTGGTCTCTTCTCGGAGAGAACTAATATTATGATATTTTCGATGCTTATAATATGTTTAGAAAGTAGGACACTGTATGACTAATATGATAATTAGCACGACGCTACCGCAATTCTAGTCGGGATGTACAGTACTCTCAGTTACAATCTCTTCTTTCAACTTCCTACGTGTTATATCATTTAAGAAGATATGCGATTCTTCTTTGAATGTTACACACCTCATGGCTACAGTATGGAATATTATTAAATACTTATTCAAAAAGAGTTTGATTGACTTGATGAAGGTGAAATGTTATGATGACTCCGACTCTATTGATAATTGAATCAGAATCAATAATTGAAAAACAATATAATTTGGTATTACCGGGCATAAAGTGGTCAAATTGTCTATTTATTATCAGTTATCCTCTAAATCACTGATATGGGTCTTCATTTTGTATTTGGTTCCTTTATCATAGAGGCGAGAAATGCTCAACCTAAACTTTTTCAACAAAGGCAATATGGCCAACATAAACTCTGTTTAGATCTGTGGTCCTAACAATTCTAGCAGTTCCAATGACCAGTTGAACTCCTCAGCCCACGTATTCGAGTTTCTCTTCTCCTGTCCTACCCTGAATTTTGTCTGCTTTAACATTAACGAATTCGTCCACGTTCCGTATGTATGATCATATGTCTATGACCGTCGATGGTAATCGGCCAGTGGCGGCGCCAGTGCAGGATCGGGAATCAGGAGAAATTTTCCCCGTTTGGGCAAACTTGAACCACTCGTCGTTAGACTATTTAAGTCGCCGATCCAACAAACTTGTGATCGGCAATCCGATCCCTAATATTGTGCTCTAAAAGCACAATTTTGGGCCAACATAAACTATTGAACTATCTTCCCATGAACCCCACCATGGATTTTCGGAACCTGACTAAGGTTTTATGGGGCCCATTGGTTCGGAAACCTTCTTTCGGACTTGTTGAACCTCTGTCGGCAATTTTCCGGAGCCACCACAAAGTCGGATTGTCGTTGAAAATTGATGCCGCGCACGCGTAAGCACACATGTAATCGTCGTCGGTTACCGATGCCGACGCTGTGTACTGCGTTTTTTAAGGCTCGGAAGAAGGGAACCGAGGCAATGATTGCTGCTTGTTTGTATCCTTGGGTAATTGCCTTTACGTTGACTCTTCGTCCCAGACGTACGTGGGCATCTGGTTGATTTGATCGTAAATGCACTGATGACTAATTGAATACTTGCTCTCACAACATTGAATACTCCCACAGGAAAGTAATAATGTGATTAGTAGGTGTTTGAACTAATAATAGGGTAATAATGTGAAGCGCATAGCCTTGGCATTTGGCACTACATAAAAACTGATGTACTATTTATTATGAATATGCTATTTAACTGTGGTTTTTTTGACATCTTAACAGAGCCAATTAATATACCGTATTCCTTTAAATAATTGAGGCTACCGTTTACACCGCGTTTCCGATAGTTGTGACTTAGATTCGCATGGGACTATATTAACGTAAATACAATTCTTGCTAATTTGACATGCTGGGACCACTCCGGTGGAATTGGTGAGAGACAAACAGATGCCTTGCCCAAGGACAATGCAATATTATGACAGCGTATAATACGAAGTTGAGTTTCTGAAGACATCTTCTGCGCCAACAGCTTCACTTTTCACAGATTAGCTTTTTTTCGATCTTCACTTTTAAGTTCTTATTGACGCATTTGTTACATAAATACACACTGTGTATTTACATCAGGTTCTTGACTTGTACCAATTTCTTAACCCTGTCTTTGTTTAGGATCCGTAAATAAGATGCCTGAAAGCCGTTTCTGGAATTTGATGTCGTTGCGCCTGACTTATCTTTATGTGCTGCGTCTTTATAAAAGATACCTATTTATGCCTGCAACTATTTTTGTCGTTAAAACACGCTGTTACCATGATGCCTTCAAAAATCAGGCCGACGGCTGTTCAATTTATCATATCGAAATTAGTTACTGTTGTTAAGCATGTCATTGTAGTTATAACCTCCTTTAGTTGAACATTATAGCTATTTTGGTATTTTACTATCGTCTTATTAGAAGGGTACACTTTACGCTTACTTAGTGAGTATAAATGTTAAAGAGAATTTTGTAGGACAAAGCGTATTAGATACCGCACCGTTCCGTCACATACGGAGCATACTGTTATTTCGGAGAAATTAGTTTCATATAAGTTTGACCTGTCAGCCAAGACAATAATGTTAATTATAAAATGGTAATGTAACGAACAGAATTTGATTTACAGATGTTTACGTGAAATAGCTGAAGGCTGATTCTACAGGGAAATTATGGTACGTAAGGTAATGAGAAATATACTAAGAAGGTCATTTTGATATTGCTTCATTCTTGAAAATGTTGTCTAATTAGAATCTAAGGGAGACAGGTTATTATAACAACAACTACACTAGTCTTAATGAGTTGAAAATGCGAATAAGTACAATATCTAAGATTCACTGCTACTTAAGAAAATAATACATAGGCCTGCCGTATTCGGTTTAAATGTTCCAGTAAGCAATTGATATGCAGCAATTTTCATCAGAGGTGGCGCCAGCGTAATGGGGGTGGGGGTGGGGTTCGTGAGGATATTTGACCACCCTCCCCTTGAGAGGGTCTGGGCCCATCGTCCAAAGCTACGACCAGGTCGTTGGACCAAAAAATATACTTTGTCTATCTAGCTAACGTAAATCCAATTGCCAATCCCTAATATTCTAGTCTAAAAACAAATTTGGGCCTAAGCCATCAAACACTCCCCATAAACCTACCAGGGATTGTTATTACGGGACCCTAGGCTCTAGTCGACCCCTTGGTTCGGACTCCTTGTCGGTCATTTCAGGCCCGTTGTGAGCAAACATTTCGAGCCACCACTGATTTTCATTCCAAATTCCTAACTTTCGTAGAACAAGAACGAGTGCGGTAAAAATCCACTCATGATTTAGTCAAACTATTATATAATAAAATAAAATACTTATTACAATCCAGGTTTATTGGAGAATGGAAGTCAGAATTGATTTTTGCAGGGAATTTGTCGTACGAGAAGACTTATCAAAAGGTGCATATTATTTGTGTACATACTGTATTTCAGTGATAAACAATAGACTATACTGCCGCTGATGTTTTTTTTTTGTTTTTTTTTCGAACGGCTTTCGGTTCCTGGACTGTTTGTTCTTGGCGGCTTCATTGCTCATGGCTACTAACTGCGTTCTGAATTACTTGATTTGGTCTAGAGGTTATATATGAAATTACTTATAGAAAATCACAAAAATCAGTTTAACAAAACATAAAAACCACCCTGCCAAATCGATGTTAAATCAAAAAGCAGAAAATTCCCCCTTTTATTCATATCGAAAACAAAGACCCACCTCATTCCAAGTCCAGAGAAGTAGGTTTCGGTATAGTCACAAAAGAAGTTAACGTCACCTATAAGACAATGGAGGTTAATTAAATTGGAACTAACAAGAATTAGGTGATGTATTACAAAGTGTATTTGTTAGTTAAATTATCTTTTCTTTAATTAAATCGGAAGTTTTTTTCTTGTTTGTATAGTAGGATGATATAGTCATTATATGTCATGTAAAAAACGAATACTATGTCTATAACGGTGAATTGATGGGATAGGCTGATGACATCACTTCCATTTTTAAATAAATTTAAATTAAATAAAGCAAAAAATATGATGTATAGGGCAAAAAAAGAAATTTGACGTCATTTTTTATATACTGTTTTCTATGTTTTTTTTTTTATATAAAACAAAAAGAATTACGAATAGACGCTACTGGCGCGTCACGAATCTTCTATACATTTAATATATATTTGAAAACAGAGCCTTCTTTTTCAAATACACTGAAACAACCTTCAACTCTCTCGTTTACAAGAGAACGTTATAAATTTTACCAGATTGAACTTCTATAACCAACTTTTACCGACTCCAAGATTAATTAGAAGGCAAATGCACTTAGAATCATGTTTACACGAATTAGCCAATGAAGAGGAAAATGCAATGGGTGCAACTTAACAACTAAAAAAACTGTTATCGTATCCAATTGTATCTCTGTCAGATAAGAGAGTTCAGTGTTGGGTTACACAATTATATGTTCATATTAGAGAGTACTACTAAACAGAAAAAGGCGGTGACTTTAAACCAAGCCGAAAGGGATTATTCTTGCAATTAGTCAATGGTATAATTTTTTTTTCAACTAGCTGGTTAAGTTGAAAACATGTTAAATGAAATTTATTAAAGATATTTGCGGCGTCGGATCAAATGAAAGTGGTAATGGGAAAAATGACAAAAACTTTGGGGAAACAAGACTAAGTAGCCCAGAGCTAGACCCTGGACTAATATGTAAATCATGGAATATGGAGGTCAAAAAAATATTCTCCATGGCAACGCCTTATAAATATTAATGCTCATGCTGAGTACGTCTGTTTGAACAGTTTCTCAGGCAAATAGGTATATACACAGCCAAATTATGTTTTTATCTCATTTATAGTGTTTTGATTGTAATATCAGAATTGTGTCCTACACACTTGCACAGTAAATTTGATTTCGGGTGAAAAATTAATTCTGACAACTTTAAAATTGTTTTTAAAATTCAATATATTTTTCTAAAATTAGAAGGTACATGGTATTTCAACAGCTGAATCCTGGTCGATGACATGTGTAGCCTAGAATTCATTCAGCTTACATGCTTACATTTTTCAGTGTACAATAATTTTATGAATATTAGATAAAGAAAACCACTAAAAACAGAAATGAAATGAGAAGTGGAATAAAATTTATATTCAAATTTTATTATATAATTATTTCAGTAACATACATAGTAATTGTAAAGCCGTTGACTTAAAACAATGATGCAGTATGTAGGCCTATATTCAGCTAAAATATAATATTACATTTATCATACAGTAAATCAGAATATTTAAAACTTGTGTACTTCAGTTGATTGAACGGTAGTTGGTAGGCCTATGAATTATTTTATGATCGTTCATTTAGCTCTTGTCCTTCTATTTTCTTACATACCAATTCAGCCTGATATGAAAAATAGCACATACTACAGTTTATTTATAACATTATTTTTATTACATTAGCATAGCATAATTATTATTCAAATTCATTATAATATAGAATACATAAAGTATAATTATAAAGAATATACATTATTATTACAATATTATTTTCACCAAAAATATTTAAATTCATTATAATATAAAATAATGCAATATTTTGATTATGCTTATTATTATTATTATTATTATTATTATTATTATTATTATTATTATTATTATTATTATCATTATTATTATAAATAAATAAATTATATTACAGTATATTTTCTATTAACAATAATAAATAAAATTATATAATATAATCACATTTTATGATAACCCATTAAAATATAATTATAAAAGGCATGATCATAATATTTATATTACCATTTATAATAATAATTAAATTTGATACAGTTATGCTTAAAAAGTTAAGTAATCTTAAATACGTTACTGTATGTGCATATTTTACTATGTGTTTTTATTACACTAATGTTAAATAGTACATAAGACCATGGCTACAGTGTACATTTTATTGCAATAAAATCCTTTACTGTATATTAAAAATAAAATACTTTATATTAAAAATAAAATACTGTAATAATGATATTGTACAGTACTAAATATCACTCCTATATACAGTATGAAGAAACAAGATTGAATAGACAACTTTACGAAAAGAAAACCACCTACCCATTTTTTCATGAAACCCTTGTCAATTCTGACTCTATCCACAGACATCTGACAAAAGCACAGTTCAATACTAGCCTATAAATACTAATAGTACAAATTCAATCACAATGCCTTTCATTTCAAATTAATATGACCTATTTTATTATTTATTTACTAATATAAACATACTAGATAAAAAAAATTATTAATTTATCACCCTTGCGCATGTCTTCTATGGTATTAAAAAAAATTGAAAATTATTATTTTATATATATTAATTTATTAATATTAAATTATTAATTTGTCATTTTTTTAGAAAATATGTTTGTATTATCTCAATCATGTTTTACTTTGAATATCAATGCACTAGCGAACAACTCAAGTGTGATATGGCTTAGCAAAATACAAAATAAAAATAATAAAAGGCCTCCCTCCTTCATCAGTTTTCCAGCCTAGATTGTAAGGTGATAAAGTAATAAAATTTTTTATAGGGCCTCAAATGGACAGATGGCTTAATAATATTGTTTATCCATGCAATTCAGTCTAGTTGTATTAGTAGGCATAGGCAAATTATATAGGCTAGGCTAGGCCTAGCTTATTAGGCCTTAATTTTCCTACTCTGGGCCCTGGCTTATGCCAGTCCAGGCTGGCGCTAGCTCCCCCCCCCCACCCTTGGGTTCGGTGGTGTCAGATTCAGTAAATTGCGACCCATAAGCAACAGTATAAACACCAATTCTGTATCAAGTCAGCTATAGTTTTCAATGAAAAGCCAGTCGATTATATTGATTATATTGGTACCAGTCTTGCCAGTTTTCCTGACGACTTCCAAATCTTGACTATTGATGATGAAGTCATAGATCTCACTGGTCACTGCAGTCTTATTAATAGGTCCATGATGTGTCGAATGAAGTTTTCAGTTTGCAAAATGGTCTAACTTCATCATCACCACGATTAGCCAAAGGTTAGTTAGTAAGTTAGGAAAACTGGTAAGTTCTATGACTTAAATCACCCTTAGCTAAGGTCTGTAAGTCGTCAGGAAACCTGGTAAAAATGTATTAATTTCAGAGATCATGAAAGCAGCGTCATGCTTAAACCAACAGGCCCGTAGGAAGCAATTTGGAAGTGGGGGTGCCAAATAAGTCGGAGCCACGGATATTTGACGAATTTTAGTGATTTTTTTTTATTAAGTTATTTGATAGGCATCGTCCTCCTGTAAAATGACTTTATATATGTTTTGTAATGTTTAATTATAAAAAATGAATTAAACAACGAGAAACAAAGAGTATGCAAGAGTACCTATTTTTATTTTAAAACTTATCTTATGTTAATACATTACAATATACCAATTACTAGATCTAACCACATATGCATATGTGCAATATTGTGTAAATTACCGTATAGATGCTACCAAGTATCATTAAGCAACGAAAGTACCAAATATATTAAAACGGTGTTCACAAAACTCATTGGCAACTTTGACAAGATCTAAAGCATCTGTTAAATAATGACAATAATTATAAAACATCAAAATATTATTACAGTAATTACTCATACTAGGCCCTACTAGGCCTATGGCTAGGCCTAATCTTATAAATAGGCCTGAGTGCCAAGTGGGTCTAAAGTCGCCTGGGAAAATGGCCGTCATTTGAATTCAAAATAGCTCCCTACTACTAAGACTCATTCATAATTATCTTGGCAATGGAAAATCGTTAATATTGTAGGCCCAATGTTTTCTCTAGTGATTTAATAGGATCTAGGCTAGCTGCCTACATTTTTTCCTGTGCGGTAGACTAGGCCTAGGCCTAGGCTATTTAGTAAGACCGCCACCCAGCCAAACATAGGGCCTATGTCTAATGTAGTTTAAAATCAGTTTTATATCCTTATAACATGGAATGACCAGGGCCAAATTGAAAACTATTTGTAGCATTTAAACTCTTTAATTGTAGTATGATAACATATTTATAAGTTGTATACAAAAGATTACAAATTTAAATCACCATAAGTTATGATCCTCTTTCTCACTGGATGACCAACTACTATTCGAAATCGACCACGTAATCAACCCTACTTCAAGCCAATCAGAGTGTACGTAAGCCCCTGTCACACTGTAGCGTATAGAACCAACGTATGCCGACGTTTATCAAAATATTGGTTTAACGTTCGCGTAAGTTGACATTCGTTCGTGACACGTTCGTAATACGTTTGGCATACGTTGTATTCGTTAGCTGTTCGTTGGGGGGTCGATTTTAATTTTTGGACATGTTCAAAATTTTGAACGTATGACAACGTTCTGCTACATACGCTATGTATACGGTGAGCATTCGTTGTTTGAAAGTTTCGCACGTTGGGTTTACGTTTTCTGCATAGGCTATGTTCAGACACAACCACTTACGCTAGCGTAACGTTAATCGAGTGGTGTGAACTTGTGCGCGGCGTAGCGAACGCCAGTATTATCGCACAAGCACTGGCGTACGTTAACCTAGCAACAGACCCCAGATTAGCGTACGCCACTGAGTTACGACAGTCACGCATCAGTGATTTTGAACTCAGCCAAGATTTGACCAATCAAAATAAACCTAGATGTAAACAGAAACTAATATGCGCGAATTACGAATACGAATATTTCGCGCGAATACTTACGCTAGCGTTCATTATTCGCCCAGTCTGGACATCTCGCTAGTTACGCCATGGATTAACGTACGCCTGGCGTTAGATACGCCTGGCGTATCTCACAGGTCTGAACGTAGCCATAGAGATATAATAGGCATTTTTCGTTTTGACTACGCGGCCAGTCTACTACGAACTAATGGACCGTAACGGCAACGCCAAGACACTGTTCGCGTACTACACCAAGAGCTGTTTTCGTTTTTTTTAAGGCGACTACGACGACGTAACACACGTACGTAGGCCGGAGCGGAGTTATTCGACCATTGTTTTATTACCAGAGAACAATGTTCCCTTGTTTTATATTTGAAAAAGGAAATGTGAAAAAAACTTTAGTCAAATACTGTATACAAAATAAAAATTTTCCAGAAAACACTGAGTGACGTTTCGCTGTTGGCTGGGATCTACCTGGCTAGGCCTAGCCTAGCCTAGGTGTCAAAAGAGTCGTTAACCGGGAGAAGAGGGGTGTCAGGTCTGCTCAGGCAATTTGCCAAATGCAACGATGATGTACAAATAAATAACAATTTTAAACAGAGGTATAGCAAGGCTTGATCCACGATATCAAGGGCGGATGCCCTAGCTAGCTAGCGGCACGAGAATGTGTTTTCTCACCCGATGATCACCCTGACAAGGCTAGGCTAGCCT
>NW_022733453.1:223021-227293 GCF_011630105.1 Anneissia japonica | reverse complement strand
GGCTACGATAGTTTAATAATTTGTTATTACCATTACTCACTATCATTAATGAAATAATAGTCAGTCAGAGGGCTTATTAATACGTAATAATATGTATACTAAGCCTGAAGGTGGCGCTTTACTACGACGGCCATCTTGGATGGTACACATACATAACTCTGCATTGCTTCGCCATCTTGTCAGCACTCTAGTTGTTTAATAGCTCTATGGTTTTCTGTTAGTCCGTTGTTCGTCTAAACACGTTCAATCCCATCTGAAACGTTGCTATAGCAAATGCATAACGTATTCATAGCGTTTGTCTAACTAATGAGTAACGTATGGCCAGCGAACACTCAGCGTATACCGACCTACATCAACGTTTACAAGGCGTCAATACGTTAGGCATACGTGTGACATTCGCTGGGCATTCGTTGTGTAGGCTGAACATTCGTTGGGCGAACGCGCTGTCATTCGTTAAATGGACGCTAGTTGTACGATGAGCATTCGTTTCTCATTTGTTGGGCGTTCGTCTTTCACGCAAAAATGTTATTTTTTTGCCAAAAAAATTGAGCGTATTTGAGCGTATCGGGATTTAGAAAAAAAAATGAGAACGCTCGGTATACGTTAGGTCTATTCGCTACTATGTGACAGGGCCGATTCACTGTTCCCTGGTAAGACAAAACATAATCCATAGAAAATCATGGACGCTAGGTGGCGCTATATTCAGCCACTCTCATTCATTGTGAGGCGGAAGTTTTTGTCGCAATGTTTTTCAGTAATATTTCTCAATCAGAAGATATTTTATTAAATACGATACGACATTTTCTTGGGAAAAAGTGGGGATATTTTTCAGTAATATATTTCTCACTCAGAAGATATTTTATTAAATAGGCACATTTTCTTGGGAGAAAGTGTGGGGGGGGGAATGCCCTCCCGCACCCCCCCCCCCCCGGTTCCTACGGCCCTGACCAAGTTGAGAGTTACCGCTGGCTGTAATTTCTGAATATCATTTTCAGTGCAGCAATATCTGATTTACCGTAATTGTATTCTCTTTGGTTTGGGTGAGTGGGTTCTAACATAGAGGTATAAAAATCTATTTTATACCTCCATGGTTCTACTTAACTTTTAACTCGTAATTCTCCCTCATTGCGATGCTTAACTTATCAACATACCGTATTATATCCATACATGAGCAATGGTGTGAGGTGGTGTTGATAGGTGCAGTCAACGTAGGTCAGTATTATTCGCAGGTGTTAGAGTACTAGTAAATTGTAGCAGCAACCTATCCCGGTACAGTATTCGTAAGACGACAAGCAGCATATGAAATTCAAAAGCTGCAATATCGAGTTAGCGGTAGGCGATATTCTCCAAGTCTCCAAAAATGCAGGTTCTAGATTCATTGGTCACACTACAAATCGGCTTTGGTGGTTCAAATGTCACGTCCCACTATAATCAAATCACTGGCCTATCTTCAATGATTGTAAACTTCTAGATTTGAGAATACGAATGAGAAAAGGAGGTTCAGCTACACTCAAGGATAATATTTTTAGTAATATACAACGTTTCTCTGAATCTGGAATTATCGTGTCTGATGTTTCAAGCCAGTCTTGATTACTTGCAATAATTTTTTTAGTATTTTAAAGTATATAAAATGTGTAATTTCTGGGAGTCTAGAGGAGCATTTTTCAAAATTTGCCTACCTCAGTCCCAACCCTGGTGCAGCAGACTAGCGGGTATGGTATCTAATCCCCCACTAACTTTAAATGGGGGAATGGGGGTAAACTCTTTAGAATAAAGAGAGTTGCGGATTTAGAGGGGCATAAGGGCATATACGCCACCCTTATTTTTTGTAAAAATTAATTTTTATAAAGCTTATGCTATCAGAAAATTACCAGCCAAAATATTATATAGATCAATCAAATACGAACTCAAATTAATTATGGTGCTAGTGCTAGAGGCTTAAGAGGAGGATTTGCCACTTGCACCCCTACCAGGGGCTCTTTCCTGAGACTTTTACTCAGTTCGCACATTCACGCCACCTCTTCCTTTTCGGGCTGGTTGGCGCCCATGAAAGGAGAGTATATTTACGAATATTTACAAAAGACATCACCTGTCTGCCACCCCCCCCCCCTTCCTCACCACCGTCTCTGTTAATTCATTCCTAGTGATATGCTTCTCTTATAATGACTAGATCACTTCAGGGCTTGGTTAAGAAAACTAAGCTAACTGCAGTAGATCTATTTCTTCAATATTGTTTTTTTTTTATATGATCAGTTATGACGTGTTTCTCTAAATTAACAGATAAAACTTGATGTTTGAAACTAGATGGTAGCATCTCGTTAATACGTAATTATCACATAGTGTCGGTCCCTTTTAATTTTAATGTGACTGAAATATTTTTATGTGAGTAGTACGGTAACAGATAAATATTAGATTTCGAAGCCGTAATTGAACCATGTCGTTCAATTATCAGGCCACTTTAATGAAAAATAACAATTATTTTGCCATTGTTATATTTATAATTTTTTTTATTACTGTATAATTTTTAGTCGTTGGCCAGCTCATGTATTTCCAAATCACTTGTGTGTATTATTACATAAAAACTCAAAATTCAAATCGCATTTTTCATCGTTATTCGTTTCATTGTTAGACTATTCAGTTGCCTAATCCATGTGGTTTAATGAAATTAATTTTTAATTAAGGTACACTTTACAAAATTAATCAGGCCTAAAAGATATAACATCAAAGAAAAAACGATACAAGCAGGACCTAATTAATTTGTGTGATAATGATTTTATTTCTCAACAAGAACTAATCAAGATGAATATTATTCAGTGTTTTTGTCGGCCCCTATATATAAATTATTTCTGATATAGGCCTATGTAATTTTGTTGAATCGTCATGTTTGATGACAATAATACAAGTCTATAATTTTGTTAGTCATAAAAACATACAAAAATCGAATGCATGGAAAACAATTAGATTAAATAACAAATACTATTTTTATATGCAAATCCCTGAATGTGTGGCAATAACAAAATGGAAAAGTCTGCGGAATTCATAATTATTGAACTGTGTCATCACGAGTCCGATGCTAGGCTTCCCTCATAGGGGTGCAACCCCCTTGTCGGGGAGCTTAGACCCCCTCATCGGGGAATTCCTGGTGCCGTTAATGGTGGATAGGGGAGAGAGCGCCTATTTTGTTACCCCTCTGGATCCGCCATTGCTTTTTTTGGGATGCTTTAATGTTTGATAGTTTTGTTTGGTTCAAGGGCGCAGATACCGTATGCTTTGAAAATTGGGTGGCGGGCGCATTTCGTGAGACCACATGTCACCCACCTGAGCCCCACCATGGATGGGGCTGAAGTGGGAAAATTTGAGGAAATAGTACCTCTAGATGGCCGGAAATGACATTTTTATAGTAAAATTCATCTTCGTTTCATCACAATTATTTCTCATATTTTTTATCAGCGATTTTCGGAACCCAAAGAGATCTAATTAATATGTGTGATATGACAATAGAAATTAAACTTAAAACCATTGTCTTTAATGTACAGCAGATACTTTACTTTAACTACTTCAAAGCCGTGAGCCCACACCCACCTTAGCCCTCCATGGTTGGGGCTGAGGTTCTGAAAATTTGAAGAAATAGTACCTTTAGATGGCAGGAAATGACACTCTTAGGCCTATATAATGAAATTCGTCATCATCACATCACCATTGTAGTCATGCAACTTCCTCATGATCTTTTTAAACAATTTTCGGCAATTAGAGATCTAAATAACCTGTGTGGTGTACCATAGTTGGAGCGGATCCAGGATTTGGCGGTAGGGTTGCGTGAGAGTCCACCATCCTCAGCCCCCACCATGGTCAGGGCTGAGGTAGGAAAATTTTGAGAATATGGACCTAGGTGCCCGGAAATTGCACTCTCATACTTAAGAAATCCTATTATAAGGCCATGTAAAGTTTTAAAAAAAAATGTTAGCGTCTTTATGATATCAATTTTCATGGTAGGGAGAGAGGTTTTTTTTTTTTTTTTTTTTTTTTTTTTTTTTTTTTTTTTTTTTCTCACTTCAAACATGAAAAAAGAGTGTCGCAAGGAAAAAACAGTTAAAACCAAGACGAAGAAAACAACAGAGACCAAAATTGCGAACAAGAAATTATGTAATTCATCTATAGCAAGCAGCAACTTTACCTATCATGAATAACAGTCATAATGCAATTATCTTATTATATCTCTATGTGTGTTCCCCGCTTTTGCATCGCGCGCGGGCGTATTACTACGATGGCCCA
>NW_022733453.1:180771-222807 GCF_011630105.1 Anneissia japonica | reverse complement strand
GTGTGTCCCTTGTGGGCCATCGTATATTACCCTGTAATTCACATTTTTCCGTTAGCAACAACTTGACATCGACATGCATTTATACGCTTCCAGCAGAGCAGTTGTGCAATAAAGCGTTTGATTTTAACCCATTAAATATCTTTATAATGAACAGTGTTCCCCTGATTAGATTTTTTCGGACTTTTGGTATATTATTGTTTGTATATTTCAGGAACGGATTCCGTAAAATATTTATGTTAAAATTACTTCTGTGTTCATTATAATTTTGTCTAAAGATTGATTAGTTCGACTATAAAGCTAAGTCAGCGTAAAACTGAAAAATACTCAGATTTTGGATTGATTTTTCGAATAGTTAACCCTCGTTAACCCTAAAATGACTTAGTTTATTATAATCCTCAATCATTTATTAATTAATATTTGTTAAAACTAGAATTGGCGAATTTTGGCCAATTTATGGAAATTGAAGTTGAAATATACTATACTTTTAAAGGTCATGTAAATATTTCATTAAATTCGAAACTTTTTTTGGTAGAAAATATTAATATGTTTTATATTTTGTAAGAGATAAATGTATCAGCTTCAAAATGGAAACGATTGCGCAGCCATAGTGATTGACTGTATGTAGTGCACATCGAGAAAAGGAGGTGCTCTCCATTTCGCCATGTTCAATGTTTTGGTAAACTATGCCTGCTGAAAATTTGATGGCGGGGAACACATGGGACTTCAAAGGCATCGCGCAAACGTTCTTCACGCGCTGCGGCAGCTTTGATCTTGGTCATTTGCATAGCGCTGCGTGCGCGTAGCTTTTTCGAGTGATCTCCTTCTCAATTAAGGCTGTAACCATGGCTGTAAATTGTGATTGTTACAGCATGCACGCAAAGATCGTACGCGGCGGATACCCTACGCGGTGGATACCCTACGCGGCGCTATTTACACGATCTTTTGTTACTTTTTCGCCAGTGACGTCATGGTAAAATCGTATATAATCGCCTATAACTACATAAAAATTAGCCAAAGAAAGATTTTAAGGTTGATTCTATTATTAATGGCATATCAAAAATCCTCTCTAGAACAAAAAATCATTTTGCTAGTTCTCTTTTAAATTATGTGGACCCCCACATATATTATATTTTAAGGGGTTCCGCCGTCCCCTATTCTGCGCCCATGGTTTGGTTTTGAAAATTATATCTATTCATAATTTATGTATTCAACTGAAAATACACTTTTGTTTCAGCGGCACGCAAAAATTTGTTTAAAAGAGAGAAAAAAATACAAACTAAAAGAAACATTAGCATTGATTGGTGGGGACAGGGGGACGCGTCCCCCCACTTTTCAAAGTGGGGGGGGGCATCATATCGATTGTTCCCCCCCCCCCCCCCCTTTTCAACACACTTTTCAACAATCTTCTATAATTAAAACCCCACTTTTACAAGCGAATAGAAAGAATAACAATTACGCATGACTCATGAATTTTGTCTGTATTTTCCGGACCAAAACCGAGTAAATACGCAATTGTTTAAACATTTTGTAACCATCTCAGAAACCCACTAGATCGATTTTATGGGTGCAACGACTATCAGTGGCTACATTTATTGTGAAAAGAATGTACTGAACGTTGTTGAAATTGGAAGCATGTATCCTTATTAGGCCAATATTTTTACAAACTCAAAAGTGCACAATTTCTAATATAAACGATTTATTCTTTTTGTATATTATTATGACCCGTGCGTATATACTAGTGTTTAATATTATCTACATACAAGGATTACTGTTTTTTTTTCTAATTTCACGGATATGATGTCTACCTATTTCGATTAAGTGATAAGCCTACCAAAAGTTTACAAACTCCAGTGTTACGTTGACGCAGTCTCACAATGACGCCATAATAATCAGTGGCACATTCAGGGCCGAGCCGGCCCTAATTTTTTTCAAAATTATTTTTTAAAAATGTAAAAAAAAACAAAGGAAAATTAGAATTAGAATTTAAGTCTGAGAGTGCCATTTCCGGCAATCTATAGGTGTCATAATCATACATTTTCTTTCCTCAGCCACAACCATGGTGGGGCTGAGGTGATCTACATTTCCAACGTGCAAGTCCCTCCCTGTCTCCCCTCTAACTTGCTTTCCTGGAGCCGCCACTGATAATGATAAATTAAGTAAATCACCTTTATGTTTGTGAAATCAAAATGCTAACTAATGTTTTGTGTGCTCCCTATCTCCCTAGTCCTGTTTTATCGTAAATTAGACGGTATTATTTCCATTCACAATAATGTATCGCAATATTACTTACACAAAAGTAAAATTCAAAAAGAGGAGAAAAGCAAAAACCTCTTGATTGACTTTACAAGTACTATACATGCAAAAAGACTAAATTAATGACTGTTTTAAGTTTATCTTATTTGTTTTTCATAGTTCGAATTTTGAGTACGTTACAAGCTAATCAGTATATAATAAATCATTATTTTTATGAATGTTACTTTGCACGAAATATATAAGCGGGCATAATTATGACTAAAAAGGATAATTTTAAAAACTTTTTATGATGAGTATTTCAGTGGCAGATTTTTTTTTTTTTTTCACCATCACTATTTTTTTTTTTTTTTTTTCGAAATTTAAAAGTGGAGAAAAATTAAAATTATATTCAAATTCAGTCTGAGAGTGCCATTTCCGACCGACTGGAGGTGCCATGATCTAAATTTTCTTACCTCAGCCCCAACCATGGTGGGGCTGAGGTGGTAATCCAGCTACACTCTCAATCTGTAAAAGTCCCTCTCTGGGCCAGCTCTATTTCAACTGGATCCGCCACTGGATATTTTAAAAATTTCGTATGGAAATAAATGTTAATATTTATATTTCATATTTCATATTTATTTATTCACACAATGCATAAAGGTGGTAACAAGACAAAAATAATAAAGATGCAAGCAAAATCGAATGCAATTGTGTCTGGAGAAGTCAAATAAGCCCAAATGGCTTAACGGCTGGCTCCACCAGAGAAAAATGAAAAGTAATTTGTTCCATAATCAAAGACAAGACAAAACACGACGGAACGAACACAAGGGAAGAACGACAAAGGAGAAACGACAATGCTTTAAATTAATTGCATTGCTTAAAATCAATTAAAAGGCTATATGCGCCAGAGCTTCCGGGGCTTCGCCCCCCCCCCCGGTCCCCAACTCCCCAACCATTGCTTGGGCCTACGGCCCAAGGCTTTATTTTTCCTCTCGTTCCCCCCCCCCACCCACTTTCAGCCACGGATCGACGCCCTTGAAAAGAAACTAATTAGCTCCTATAATTACAGTAAAACAGTAGGCCTACCACTTCCCTGGGAAAAAAGATATGCGCATGCGCTGTTTACCAACGCATGTACGTACATTGGAGGACACGGTACGACGTCTAGGCAGGCGTTTCCGCTTCCTGTATTTTACTTTTGTAGATGTGCTAGGCTAACGCAAAATGGTGAGTAAAAAAGGCATGAGTATTTGGAGTTTAAGTATAAGAAAAATATGGTATCAAAAAAGATATTAAAGAAAAGGCATTTTATCGTCAGTTCTGGCCTGAATCTATTATTAAAGTAGCTGTGAAGAATGCCGGTTGGTAAATGAGGCTAGGCCTACTACTACTGTACTAGCACGGCAGCGCGACCTGTGTGGGAGAAAACACACTCTGAAAGGTGGTACATATTCACTTCCGCATTGAGAGTTTTGGGCTAGGCCTAAGAAGGAAGAGCGCATGAAAACTGTTATTCGTTTGTTTTATCACTCATGCTCTCATAAAGATCATAGTCTCTAATTTACCTTTTCTGAACTGGTTTAAGCTGTTGATTGCAAATATAAAAGATAGACCGTAATTTTGTAGTATTCATTATCATTATCAAGAAAAGTTTAGGGGCCTAGCTGCATAAAATGAAGGGCAGAGTGAGGTCCAGAGTAGGTGTAAAACTTATGGGAAACAAGTAAACTGCAAACAAGTAAGTTGCTCTCATGGCTAGGCCAAAAGGCTTACTGTAGCTAGGTTTACTTAGGCTAGGCCTACAGTAGCTTTGAGGTCCACTAGTCAAGAGGGCTAGGCTCGTTAGCCGGAACACACATGGGTTTGTATGACCATTGCTGGAAAGGACAGCTAGTACTGTATGCAGCTGAGGATGAATACCTAACCTACTGTATTTGAGAAGATTTTCGGCCTCATTTCAACTGCATATCGGCTGTTTATAGATCGCACTTTATTTTAATTAATGATTGCAAACGAATTAATGATTGTGGATTACCAACAGAGCAGACTGTCATTAAAAACATTCAATGCTTGCACCACATCATGTTGCGTTCCCCTTGGGTTGAATTGGTAAAAAGGGTGCATTTGTATACATACAAAACAATCAACCCCAATTTGATATAAAACAGCAAATGACGTTTATAAAAAATGCTAGGTATCGCCAACCATAGGACGCACCATAGAAACTTCTCAGGCCTGGAATATGGACTCTGTAATAAGGGGACTCAAATTCTCATAATAAACTACAGTACGACAGAGGCCATACTATAGTGCAGTTTATCTAACCAGGGAGTTGCTCTTGATTTGAGCTATCATTCCATACAAGTTTCTCATTTCAAAAATTTTCATACAGTACCTTTTATCTTGCATGTAGCCTAATTGATTTACAGTAAAGAAAAGATGCATTTTGAGTTTTGTTTTTAAAAATGTTGACAGATGTTGATACACAGATTTTTATGTGGAAGACTGTTCTAGAGTTTTGGAGCTTCAACAGAAAAAACCCTGTCCCCATATGAGAATGTTTTAACGCATGGGAGTTGGGTAGATGAACAGAGAGTTGAGTTGGTGGAGAATGAGATGAGGTCACGAATATGCTGGCGCACAATCGTTTATGGCTTTGTATGTCAAAATAAAAATTGTAAACATAATACATTGCTTGGCGGTCAACCAATGCAAATCACTCAAAACAGGAGAAATGTGGTCACATCATTTGGTGCATGCAACAAGTCTTGCAGCTGAGTTTCGGACTCTTTGGAGAGATGACAGAAGGGTATTTTGTAGGCCTTATAAAAGCGAGTTATTACTGTCAAGGTGTGATGAGACAAGTGCATGGACAAGACATTCTATTTGCGAATCTGGCCAATCTTGTAGATTCTAAAAGTAGTGCTCACTACAGTACGACATACCTGTACATTGCAAATGTGTTCTTTCACATTCAAATTGTCATTTACAATAGCTGAACACCCAGGTCTCTGGCTGAACAAGCAGCAGCGATACTTGTACCACCAATGTTGACAGATGGGAGCATCTTCTGGTTACTGAGCAAATGCAACACAAAATATTGACATGGCTAAGCACCTCATCATCATACTGTATACTGTATGATAGTAAGTATGCAGGTGCTGGTTCAAGCCAAGTTATGGGTTATTCTCCTTTCTTATTCTCTATCCCCAGTGGGGTCAGGGGGATTAAGCCCCCCTACCAGTCGGGTCGAGCCCCCCCCCCTTCCCATCGACCAAAGGTTGTCAGGCAGTTGGACCAAAAAAAAAACAAAAATAGGCCTAGTTTTCCCATTATATCCTAGAGCTGCCACTGCCCATCCCTTAATATAGTTGCTAAAGTCCCACAAAACAACACACTACAAACATGTAATGTGTGCTATTGTGAAACAACAGGTGTGGTTGTGGGATATGCATGTATTCTTGGCCCTGTTCTGATTGGTTACATTTAAAATTTGATTGGACACTCCTGAAAGTTCTATTATTTTACTATTTCAGGAAATAATTAAGTGTCTAAACCTTCGCTTACAGTACTGTACAAAATCAATAACATAAAGTTAGCATGTGGAGCTTAGCTTACGCACACAAACCATAAAAGGTATTGTACCCTTTGCTATACTGAAAAAAAATGAATTTTTTGACTTGAGGAATAAGCTTAAAAGTTGCTTTAAGCCGACCAGCTTAACTTGCTGTAGACATTCTTTGCAAGTTTAACTAGAAATCTTATGCTAATATTGACATCCCCTTGTGGTTATCATCATGATTCACTTTTTGTTTGAGGTTTTTATGCGTTCTGAGCATTTTCATAACCAAAAAGTGTGGTCTTAAGTTTGGCTGATTAGTTAAGATGGGAATTGATAGCTGCTGCTTTCAAAATAATTCTTCAAAGAAACCAAGCCAATTATTGCTTTTAATTGGATGTGAATTTTTGTGATGTGAGTTGCGATCCCACCATGGACCATAATTAACTTTTTACATACAGTAGGTAAACAGGAAATTTAACCCTTTATTTTTAATAAACTTTTCATTGGAAGCTGTCCAATTGTAATCAGTTTGATCATGGGGTATTGACCTTGCGTTCTTAATTACAATAGTATAAGGTGTATACTGATTAAAACTAACACTTTTTCATGATATAAATAAGCTATAAGATCAATTTATCATCATTGTGCAAAACTCAGTTCACATGAAATTCAGGTTCCAATGTTTCACAAAAAGGAACATAAACTTTACTAAAAAATACACAATTCAATTCAATTCAATTCAATTCAACAATACTTATTTTCTTGCAAAGGTAATTACAAGAAAATATAAAGTTGGAAATACAAAGTAACACAAAAATTTTGAAGGAGGCCAGGTCCCTAGAAGAAGTTTGCTAAAAACATCATGTGATGGACAGGCCTGAAAAAAAATAAAATAAAAACAAATGAAAATAAATAAATAAAAAAGGAGGGAGAAAAAGCAGCTCAATTGGTAACAGCATGACGAATTAGGACCAAAAAAAAATAGTGCAATTTAATAATTTGCGATTATGATACTGTAAGAAAACAAGTAAATAACATAAGGTACGTTATGGCATATATGGAACATTATAAGTATATATAACATTGTATTAGTATATTAAATTATCTCTTGAAAGCTTAGTATACATACTGTAGGGTAGGCATTAAAATGACAGGCATCACTTCGAAGACTAACAAATATTTTATTAGCACAATCTTTCGTACACGCAGTGAACTTTTTCAGGAGACTGTACAAATGAAATGAAATCTCTGATACACAAGACAATGGAGGGAGGACACTCCAAGCCAAGCAAGCAGAAAATTAACAGTAGAGGTGGAAGTAAATAGATAATATATAAAACAATAGAGACCAATAAGCTGTGAAGTACTGTATACAATACATTAGACCATAGACTGTGTAGTTGGCTAGAAATTCTCGTCTATATTGAGTTCCAAGTTATCAATCAAGTAATGATGATCTTATGTTAGCTACTTGTCTGTTTAAACTATTATTAAAATTACCCTTTCTAATAACTTTCAGGTTATGCAAGCTGTGGCCCGGTAAATTAAAATTTTGTTCTACTGGTTTCTGTATGAATTTGTGTTTAGACAGAGAAATAGCTGAACTGAACTGGTACATGACAATTTAAGAATCCTAAGAAATATTTTAATTATCAAGACAACTGCAGAGGTTTTGATACTAGGATCCTATTTGTATGTCAATATTTTCTACTGGAGGGAGGGGCCTGCCCCAGCACCAGTAACAAATATTTTACGAATCCTGCAATGTCATTATTATTATTATTATTATTATTATTATTATTATTATTGTTATTGTTATTGTTATTATTATTATTATTATTATTTGGTGCTTAGACACCTTGTTTATTTGCGCCTTATACCTATTATCATTATAAAATATAGATTTTTTTTTTGCACCTTGACCTATTATAAAATATAGATTTTTTTTTTCATTTTCTAACAAGCATTACAAGTTCCCTTTTTTTTATTCTTTGTGACCGTGGTGGGGCTGAGGTGGTATAGATCCTCCATCTGCTAAAGTACCAGTGGCGAATTCAAGGGAACCTAGCCACCCCCTCCCTAAATTGTTTTTAAAAAAAAAATGGAAATATAAAGATAATTATATTCAAATTTTGTATTATCTGGAAGTGCAATTTCCAGCCATCTAGAGGTGCCATAATCATAAATTTTCTATCTGTGAAAGAACCCTCCCTGAGCTCTTCTGATTCGAATTCATGGATCCGTCACTGGAAATTACAACAAACATGAAGTAATATTACAGGAGCTTCATGCCTATTAACTTATAAAATTCACCAAACTTCGTAAACTATCCGTAGCTTCGAGCTTTGCCCCCTGGACCCCAGCCCGGATGCTTGCTTCGCTCACATACTGGACCTTATGAAATGCCCCCATTTTCAAAATCATTCCGCTGCCATTGCACTCAGCAAATGCATTACATACACCATAGGTCATTTTTTTTTTATTTTAACAGTTATAATTCTTGTTTGTTTTTTCATAGCATCAGTTTAAATTTAAAGGACCAATGTTCAAAATTATGCATTGCTAAATTTATGTTGATTTTTAGACTCAACTGTATCTTTGGATGTACAGTACAGCCCCTAGAGTACACTTCGAAAATTGTAGCTTGTATCTTTTTTTTATTACTAGGTCCGAAAAGGAACAAAACCTACATGGACCATTTTTGGGGAGCAAACCTTAATGAGAAAAGTACATTAGTTTTCAACACCCAAATTACGAGGAATTATAGCCCACCACTTGTACTCCCCATACAGTTATCTAAACAGCATTTGTCTGAAAAACAGCCTTCCATAAAATCTCAAAGGTGTTTTTAATCCTAAATTACCATAAAACCTAACAAAAAAAAAAACCCTGAAAAATGTTATTGATGTTTAAGAAATATTTCCATTAAAGTGTACTGTATATTCCTCAATGTCACATCCTTAACATTAACACCCCTACTGCATACTGTAGATACCAAGTAAAAACTGTTTTCTTACCTCAGCCCAAACCATGGTGGGGCTGAGGTGATCTACACTCCATCTGTAAAAGTCCCTCCCTTTCCCCCCTTTATTTCGAATTCCTGGATCCGTCACTGTATTTTAAAAAATGTAGTGTGAAATAAATGTTAATTGCATCTCTTAAAAACAATTAGATACAACTTATGGAAGGTTATAGACGCCAAAGCTTCCGGGGGGCTTTCGAATGTTTTGTTTACGTCATGATAATATTCACAAAATAAAGAATGAAAAATTGAATGATTATTGCCATCCTTAACAATTTAAATAAAAACAAAGAGTGTTGGTGCTAATTTATTATTATTTATCAATCACACACCTGTTTGACGTACTGTGGCCTCTTTCAGGGAAAATTAAAAAAACAATGAATTACTGAATTACTTTTAATTTAAAACTCTGAACTGGTCTCTGAACTGTGTGTAGGAGTATGTGTCGGTTAGAATTATGAACATAATCGGCATTTACGAGTCAACATTATTAATGTTATAGTTCACCTGTTTCAGTACATTAATTTTTCTTAAGTTAATATTAAAAATGAGTAAAAATACAGCTGTTTTATGTTCTGTACAACTAAAGTCCTGAGCACTTTAAAATAATTACTTTAAATTTGTTATAGTTGAACCCCGGTCATGATCCATTTATTCTGGCAAGTAACACTGGTGTGTCAGAGATTTTACCACTCCCTGGAAAAACCTTTCCCTTTGTATGTCACGAAAGCCTACGAATTCAACACTTCCAGATCAAATTCCCAAAAAAAGGGTAAAAAACATTGGCCCTGCTGGGAGTCACATCCCTGCCCAGAAGCAATGTATACTATTATAATAATGATAAAAAACAAGAATTTTGTTCAGATAATTTACTTTCTTCGACAAATGAAAGCCTACAGTATTATTAATGTGTAAACTTTAGTTTGCCATAAACCGAAAGGTCAACTGATTAATCTCGGATAAGATAGTATAATACATACTTCAAGTATCGAAATGCACGCCATCGTGTCGGGATTCAATATTTCGACATTAATTATGTCAACATCATTAATCTACTTCATTAATTTACTCTTAATTTTTTTATTAAAGTTTGAACAAAAGGAGGGTGCTCAGTCACCCTGAGCACGCCCTCTTGGTAAGCTACTGGAGCATAGATACGTAGAATAGTGTTTAATTCTGAATTGCTTGAAAGATTATTGATATTATTGACTATTATAAAAATAGGCTCTTGCATTGAAGTGGGTTGGAGATAGATCAAGGGCTTGGATTTGAATTGAATCATTGTTTTAGGAGTTAATCTCCTGCTCTTTTCCGAAGTGCCATATTACACACAGGACTAACAGCTTAAATGTCTCATCTCCTGTTTTCCACTAGACGAGTTTATTTGCATTAATCAAAATCATCAGTTCATGTGTATTCACACTTCTATCAGAGTTTTTTGCTTCAGCGAAATCAGTAGGAATCAGTTGGAACTGTTTCTACTTTTTGCGAATAAAAAAAAATGCGCAACCAATCAGAGTTTAGAAAGTGAGCCAACGCTTTCGATTTGCATGGATGAATTCGCCTAGTAGAAAACAGGTCATTTCAACCCTTCACCTGAAAAATAAGAACAACATATAGAATTTAATCAGGGACCAAATATTTCAACGGTTGAACGCACACACAGTGGCTACTCACTAGTTTATTTGGCTGAGCTATTAAATTTATTTTGTGTCAAATATTATTTGTCTTTATTTTTTTTTTCTAGGCTGCCACTTTGAGACCATACCTAAATGCAGTGCGTTCTACATTGACCGCTGCCATGTGCCTAGAGAACTTCTCGTCACAGCATGTTGAACGACACAACAAGCCAGAAGTGGAAGTCAGGTAATCTTTAGTGACTAGTGTTGAATCAATGTTGAAAATTCCATAAGACTAATGCGAAAAATATCTTGCAAGTGATTCAGGTAGGAATCAAACCCATGACCTCCAGAACTAGCCTGATGAATTTCCTGATGCAAAACCACATCGGAATAGCATTGCAGTACCCACTGCTACTTGGGGAGTGGATCAAATCAATTCATATTTTTTGACTTTCAAGTTTTACATTCTAAATAAGTATAAAAAATGAAGTGATATAACAGAAAAGGGTTCCAAAAATATAGAGTGATTTGTAACAGTAAACAGTCATTCTAATATGATGACTTTAATCACCAGCCATTAGGTGGAGACACCCTCTCCCAATCTATCCACGGTGTTCCATGCATCGTGTAAGGTTTTTTTCATCTACGCAAGAGTGCCTTTTTTTTTGTCTCCCCCTCCCCCTCCCCCTGAAATTGTCAAGAACTGCCCTCCAGAATTTTACTTCAGCTGTGTACAGTACAGTGTGGAGCAATTATTTTGTTATACCTTCTTTAGCAATACTTGAAAGTTAATCAAGCAAGGTAAATTTTTTTTTTAATTTTTTTTTTTCATTTTAAAAATGGTTCTACCAAAGGCATTTAATTTGAAAGGAAATGATAATAGATTCCTTGGTGAATAAAAAAAAACCTAAGTATTATATAGAAAGTAATAAACAACGCCCCAAGGCTCATACTGTAGTCAAGATTTGTTATCAATATCAGTCGTATAAAGAATGTGATGCTGCCTGTTTAGTAATTGGATCAATAAATGCAAATGCTATTTAATTGCAAGGGAAACGATCTTAGGATTTCTTAGGAAATTTTACCGCGGGTGCAATAAAAAAATAATATTCAGGGAACTTTAAAAAAAAGGAAAGAAAGAAAAAGAAATTATTGAAAACAAGAAAACAAGAATTTCCCTGTGCCATGCCCCATACAGTATCCCCCTAGTGTAGTGTTGTCTCTTGATCGCTCCCATCTCCAGACATCTCTGGATCCGGCCCTGAATATACGGTACATTTCATAGATCTGTAGGCCTACTTACAGTGTAGATCCGAACTGGATACAAACATAACAAGTATATTCTGGTGAACATTATTTCTCTTAGACCAGATATTTGGAACAATTTTGCACATTTAATACATAATTCATCATTGCTACAGTACCTTTAAAAAACTAATTAAATTAGACCTTTTTCCTACTGGGATGCAGTGGCGGACCGTCAAAGCAAGCAAGGTATGCAGTGCATACCCTGGCTAAAACAAATAAGAAAATACTGTATAATAGTACAGTTTCTGCTTTTGATTTAGCATTTCTTTGCCACAATCTTCTATATAAACCTTAATTTTTTCGAGTGGAATGCTGTAGTTTATTGGAAAAGCAAAGTTTTTCAATGTTTGGCCTACTTTGGTATCTAGGATAAGTCACATTTGGGCCTATCGCATTGTGCTCTCAGCTGCTTAGAATTTCCGCGTGGCTGGTATTCAATATCAACCAGTCACGTATTCAGTGAGTCAATGGTAGTCAGAGCATACCCTACAACACTTAAATTTGCTATTGTGACAACAGTGTGGTGGCGTCAGAATAGCCAATTTAACACTGGAATGGAAGCAGTACTTTCAAGAGTATGTGCGCATGCTCTTCTTCTCGCAAATCAGGACCTTCACTGCTGATTGGGTATTCTATATATATACCTAATCTCAATGATTAAAGTTTAAATAAATTTGCATGCATATAACCGGTATAGAAGAAACTTTGAATTATTATTATTTGAATTGAAATATTTTGAAAAGAAGATCATACTACAACCATGCCGATATTAAAAATAACATACATTTGTATATTGGCTATAGTGCAATCTGATCCTATATAGTAGTAGGCTTACAAACTTTACCTACTAGCAGGCCCTACAGTAGCATCAGTGGCGTGGGGGTCTTGAAATGGAAGGGAGCTGATGTGGTGGGTAAGTAAAGTGGGGATCGGTGGTTAGGTGAGGGAGCTAACTTGCAAAATAATGTCATTTGAGTTGATTTTTAACTATTTGAGCATGATTTGTGGGCGGTGGCTGGGCGAGTATTTTTATCAGGGGGAGGGGCGTGTGCGACCGACCCTCGCACATCCTAGATATAGCATACCCTGCAATTTACCCTACATTCCGCCACTGCTGGGATGCACTTATGGTGGCCGGAGCTGGGCAGGGCCACCCACCCTTACGGTGGTTAACCCAATTTTTCATCCTTAAAATCCACTCTTATCATTTAGAGCTTACCAATGTTATCATCACCCACCCGTAATTTTCCGCAACTACTGTACAACCCAGCCTAAGTAACATGTTCACCAGATGACCGATCTACAGTATGGGTTTTGTATTGCGCTTTGGTCTTTGTAAAAGCTGATATAAAAGAGAGAATTATTATAGTCAATATCGGTTTATGGCTAGAAACAATGTCTTAAGTCTCGTCTTGGCACAGAATGCATGGATATCATCGCCTCTCCAACTTTTAATGCTCTACTGTAGAATTGTTATATTTATTTTAACTAATCGATAATTTGATTTTTTAATAGTATAGACTCTTTACTTTTACAGCATGAAATGAAAGGCCAACATAGATTGGTAAGCCTTCAGTAGTTTGGGGCACATTAATTCAACTATAATAAATTCACAAAAAAAGTCAATAAAAGGGTAATAAGTAACATCATAAATGCATGGAGTTTCGAGATTGTCTCCAATTATGTAATCTGGTGATAGATTATTAGATAAATCCAACTACTTACTACAGTAGTACTGTACTCTTATTCTGCCATAAAAGCATGAATCAATAACTTTGAAGCATTTTGTTTTTGTTGTGGCAAGGGGATGGTCCAGAGACTACACTTTCATACATAAAGGATTGGGTGTGTGGAAAAGGGTTTTTTACACTGATTTTGAGTGGTTTTTTTGATACATAAATCAGAAAAATTTACTGTACCATTTAAAAAAAATATAAAGGGCACCAAGTGCAGAATATACCTGACTAAAAAGCTTTAGAAAATAAAGTTTTGAGATTCCTTTTTGAATGAATCTAAATTTGCAGACTGTCTAAACAGAAATGGGTACTGATTCCAGAGAATGACACCACAGTCTTACTGATGAGTTTGTCACCAACTGAAATAAGCACAGCAAAGCAGATGGGGTTTGGGGGGCATAAACAGAAAAGGCATGTTTTACATTATTTTTAAGCGAAAGGAATTATATTTATCAACAGCATCACTGTAGCCCCCCCCCCCCCCGGATGCATAGTTTGTATACTACATGATAATTAGACTATCAGTAATAATAATACAATATATAATATGTAATATTACATATATTACAATATGTACAGTAATACAATAAGTAATATTTGTAATATTATAATAGTAATTTAATTTAATATTAAATAACTACAGTATATGATAGTGAAGTTTATCCTTTACTGGATAATACCATACAAAGATATTCCAGGATAAAATACTGTAGTCATTTTATTGTCATATTAAATTTTATTTCTGATGCTAAATATTTTTTTATGAACACAAAGTGTTGTGTACGTGAGAAAGTAGATATGCAAATGGTTTCTTGTATCTGTATTCAGAGAAGCCTGCCAGACCAGACGGTTAATTCTTTATTAAGTAGACGAGAGCTTTCTTCTAGAATCATTTATATTTGGCTGATGGCCTCCCTCTCATCATCTTCTAAAGCATCAATATCAATTACTGTATTCTGCCTTCAACTTCTTTGGTGAGGTTGATTCACACATTTAGAATATCCACTTTAATTAAGCACAGTACTTGCTTACCTGTAGCATATCATAGTATTTATTGGCATTTATGTGTTTGTTGCATTTATTTTTTTTTATATATTTCATCCAGTATAAAAAAAATCCTGAAACTATACACTCAAGTCACTTATCAGACACAATTTATTTTGTGGCTGCCTAAAGTTTAATATTAATACACAAGCAACAAACATGCATTCCTAATAGCTTTAAACTTACCAACGCTTTTATATACAGAATACAGAATACAGAAACTTTATTAGTCCAAAAAAGGGAAATTTGTTTTGTTGACAAGCTCAAAACTACAAAATCACAAAAGTCAAAAACAGAATCAAGTTTTAAAAAAAAACAAGTAGAATTAATTAAAGATTAAAATATATTACCTAAAAGCGTACATTATTTAAGTTTAAAATAGCAATTTTTACAGTCGTTACAAAAAATACAGATCAACAAACTCAGTTTAAGATATAGGAAAAACATGTGATCTTGTTCAGAAATAATAAATATTCCATAAATTTGATTACATTAACCAGGGAGATATAAAACCTAACCCTAACCCAGTGAATTTATTTAAACATCCACCACAAGAAAATAAAAAACAAGATCATGATTTAAAATTATATAATAATAGAGTAGTAGACCAAAAAGTAATATCAAGAAAGAAAGCATATGCCGTACAAGTAGTTGATGAATGGAACGCGCTCCCAAACAAAGTTGTTATCAGCGAAGACACTTAATATTTCAAATGTGGTTTGAACAAGGCAAACTGGTCTGGCCATCATCTAAGATTCAGCCCGTGTGTATCTAATGAGTATTCTAAGATGTACAGAGGTAAAAATGAGCTTGGACTCATAAGTCTCAGAGAACAAAGGTAGACAAAGGTAAACTAATTATACTTTTAAAATACAGACAATTAAAAGACCACAGTACAATTTTCAGGACAAGAGGTGTGCTGCCCCAATTCACCACTGAAAACTCCTGTTGTATCCTTTTACAATAACTGCAGTTTTGGAGTTTTGCATAATATAATATTTCTGCTTATTTTGTAATACCCCAACATTGGAATTTCTATGTATTATACTCCTAAATCATGATTTTTTCAGAAAACAGATCAGTTGATTATAATTATAATTGGAGACTTTATGATGGTAAAGAAAGCAGAATCTAGTAACTGTCAATATTGGCTTAATTGACAGGTATGTACAGTAGAAGGCAATTAATTAATATCACTCTAAAATGATGGCCTACAGTATAGTACATTATTGTGCAATCGTCAAATTTATGAACCATTGACATGATTCAGCTTAACCCATTTCCTATTAGGCTAGCTAGTTCAAAAAATGTCCAGCTTCCATCAGGGAAATCTCCCTGCCTCCATCATTAATGTGATTTAAAGCATGGAGGTATTATGGAGAAGTGGTTGGCGCATCGGTTGTGGTTTGGACTCCCAACCTCGAGGTCGGGAGTTCAAAACTCTCGCTGTGCAAGTTGCTTGTGTCCTTGGGCAAGGCACTTTATCTATGGTTGTCTCTCTCCACCCAGGAGTAAAAGTGGGTACCTGGTAGGTTCAAACACAGCCTGCGCTGAATATAGCTGCAACATTATGGAATTCCCCTATGGGGCCTGAGTGTGTGTTCCATATGTGCTTGATCCAGTGATCCGGGGTAATAATGTTCAGCGCATAGAGAAGTTTGATATGCGCTATATAAGTATACAATAATAATAATAATAATAATATTCAGAAGATCACTCAAAAATTCTCTGCGTACACAGTGTTATGCAAATGGGCCAAGATCAAAGCTGCCACAGCACGGGAAGAACGTTTAGGCGATGTCTTTGAAGTCTAATGTGTTCCCCACCACTAAATGTTCAATGGGCTTACAGTAGTTTACCAAAAAATTTAACGTGTCGAAATAGAGAGGACCCTTCTTTTCTCAATGCGCACTGTTTACAATCAATTACATGTGCAGTTGTTTCCACTTAAAAACTATGTATTTATCTTTTAACAAATACCAAACATATAATATTTTATACGAAAAAGATTTTCAAATTCAATAAAACATTTACATGAGCTTTAAAAGTATGGTTTTCAACTTGAATTTCCATAAATTGGATAAAACTCGATAATTCTAGTTTAACACTCTGACCGCCAGCGGTTTGAAAAAATATTATCAGCCACCGCCAGACATTTTAGCAAATTTTAACACTTTCCGAAGCTTGTTGAGAGTGTGTATGTGAGCAGATTGGCATGTAGTGAACACTCAAGAACTACAAACATGTTAGCTTTACAAAGGTACCAAACATTTTATTCTAATCACAATCGGTGACCCGTAACAGTAAAATTTCCAGTTTTGCAGTTTTTTATTCAAACCAGTCAATTTTAGACAAAATTATTAACACAGAAGTAATTGCAACAGAAAAATTGTGCGGAATCTGTTCCTAAAGTATACACATACAGTAGTAACTTATTAAAAGTCCGGAAAATCCAGTCAGGGGAACATTGTTAATTTTAAAGATGCTGTATTTAATGAGTTAGTATCAAATGGTTTATCACACAGCTGCTATGTTGAAGCATATAAAAAGCCTGTTGTTGCTAACGAAAAATGGTAATAATACGATACACGCCCGTGCGTGATCCAAAGTTGGGGAACACATTGGTTTGTCGCGTCAAAGGGATCTGTTGCAGAGTGATCTTCTCAATAATAATACCTTGCTTAAAGCATGATTTCGGGGAATTAAAAAAAAACAAAACAAAAAAAACAAGATCCATTCATAACTGTAAAATTCATCTTTATACTGTTAGTTGAATTCTCAAGATTATAACTTCCTTCCTTTCATGATTTAGCTTCCTGATTGTCATGGTGGGGAAATGGGTCAACATTTTAGTTACTATAACAGCATGGAGGAATTAGTTTTATATTTTTATTACTATAACAACACTTGTAATTGTATTTTATTGGGTTTAAACTGAATGAAAAACATGTACTGTACCTGTATGTAGAATGGTGTTGCTAACTTCATAAATCTTGTTTTTGATTGTTTGAGTATTTTTGGCATTCATTTAGAATTTAATTTATTTTAATACATTTAAAGATCATTGCTGATCATTAGGGGCCCTCAAATAATAAGCCTAGTAAAGTACAAGAATCAATTAAATACAGAATTGCATTTATCGTCTTGAAATGTCGTCAACTGTACCATAGCTCAAGCATAATTTAATGTCTTGAAGTACCACCCAAAAAATTTAACAAAATGAATTGCTTACATTGCTTACATATTAATGGTATTAAAGGTACTGTAATCAACTTTAATTGAGCCTTTACCAATTGAGCTTCAAATCAGACAAAAAAATAAGAAACTAAACCATGAATTACCCTATACACCATAGTAATAATTAACCATACAAAATAAACAAATAAGAATTCAAATTAGGTAGGAACTACTGTCTTTATCCTGTATTTTGATCTGAGAGTTACTGTATTTCTCAGATCAACCGCCAGTACATTGTTTTTCTTTGTTCCACCAAGGTACAGTATTTAGGGCCTTTGCAGTGGCTGCTTCTAAGCTGTGGAAAAAATTTCATTGGTCAATCATTTTTGGGGAAGATTTTTTTTTCCTTTAAAATCTGGTTGAAACCCCATCTTTTTAGTTCCATGTAATCCATTTTCTCATTTTAGTCTAGTGTTATTTTTATTGTTTTTTGTTATAACTATTAAAGTGCATTGAGACAATCTATGGGTTGTATAAAGTGATATTCTATGTTACAGTCAGATATCACTACATCATTCTCTAGCAATAAGGCTGGAGCAGTAATTCACAGATGCTGTGTAGTACAAGTAGCAGTTCTAACTACCAATTAATACTTGTGTATTTGTTACATGTATCCATTGTATATCAATTAAGATGTAGTAAGACAAAAAATAACTTTTATTTGTATTGCCCAATCTTGAGCGACTCAAATCTATGGTTTCCTTTCGTATTACTATTTTTTTTTTTACAAAATATAACATTTCAAATACCAATTTTTAAGCTTTAAATAATGTATTCTATGCCCCAACCATGAGTTCTTTGGTAAACTTTTTGTGACTGTACACACAATATATGTATACACAATAGAAATCCATATGCAGCAGTTTAAACCTACTGTAAAATTTCACAATAAGAAAATAAGACAAACAGTAGGCCTACTATACTATATAGGAAATTGTTCAATGTTACAAGTACACATAGAAATATAATACCATTTTGGGTAGGTGATAAAGGTAGAAGTATATTATTATTTGCTTTAAAAAAATGACAATACAAGCAATACTGTTCTGGTTGCCATTGATTTTATACTGTATATAAGGTCTAGAGATCTACAGTATGTCTACAAAATGGCTGGTGAAGTTTGTGAAAATATTTTCAATTACCTAGAGGTTTTACTACCTGTATATTTTATTGCAATAAATGTATGGTGTGATGGAATCAAACCCATGACCTCCTGACACAACCACCATTGGAATATAATTGCAGTACCCACTGCTACTTGGGTATCACGTTGGTCGTGGGTTCGATTCCCATTCGAAAGCTAATTTTATTTAATTAAAATTGCAATTTGACAAGTATCAATATGCCACTGGTATTTAATATTCCAAAAACGTAATTATTTGTAAAATAATAATGATAATTTAATTATTGCAATATTTTGACCTTTTAAATAAATTGATATTATTGATTACCAAGAACTATAAATGTGCAGTATATTACTGTATAACCATAATTTAAACACAGCAACTAAAATGATAATAACGATAATTAATAATTTAACCTATTTTTGTTTTTTTTTCTAATGGAATATATTTCTAATTTTTTTTTGTTCTTTAGCATTTGCTGTTTTGTATTTACTAATAGTTGGTTTTATGTTGTGTTTAAAATTTTGTGATGCAAACCATTTCAACCTCAGCTGCTGTTTGTATTTTTTTAAATATATTTTTATACCTGAATAAATGAATTGTTAAAAAAAGTACTGCAGTATACTATAACTGATTTTTGTTTCTTTTTTTTTCAGGAGTAGCAAAGAGCTTTTGTTACAACCCCTTGTAATCAGTCGTAATGAGAGGGAGAAAGTGTTAATAGAGGGCTCCATTAATTCTATCAGGATAAGCATTGCTGTTAAACAGGTAAACAAAAACAAACTAAACCACAAACAAGGCCAAACCAAACAGACAACCAAACAAACCAAACAGAGACAAATCAAACCAGTCACTCGTCGCAAACCCTGTTTCAGAGATAATGACCAAAACTTACTGGAATGTCAGCATTTTAAAAATTTATTTCAATGTTAAACCAACAATTTTCAGAGATTTAGTGATAGTTTCTGCCTAATAAGTGCTCGAAATCATAAAATGATTTCTCAAATATTGTTCTTAAAAACAGCTGTATGTTTAAACGCTTGTAACTTCATAAGGAAATGTCAGATTTAAAGTATTCTTTTACCATTTTATAGCTCTTATTTTACTTTTGAACCTTATTAATAACTAACAATTGATTATTGTGACGAGTGACTGGTTTGGCTTGTCTTTGCCACAAAAATGATAATAAAAGATGATAAAATAATAATCCATATGATAATTGCACAGTTCTCAACTAGTAAAATCCATTTCAGGTAAACTGTCATTAAATTTGTCATTTGTAAATAGGTAATTTCTATAGCACTTAATGGTTTGTCCTGAGCACAAAATAGGTTGTTCTAAACCCCTGGTCCTCAACTCCCAGCCTCGAGTTTCAACATTTTTGTTGTGTTTTGTTGGCATCCCTGCTACAAGCATGTTGCTTTTTAGGTTATGCCAGCATGTTCTTCGTTTTTTTTTGAATGGAAATAAATCTGAATCATTTCGACCGCAAGTGTTGCAATGATTTAACTGAATAAAATGGTGTGTGAATTTTCCGGGTTTTATATGTGTTCATTGTTAAACAGGTAGTGTATTTAAGTTTCATATAAAAAAAAACACTCACAATTTACCAGTATAGACAAAACATCCATCCCGTATAATTGATATTTACTTCTATTTTCGGCAGGTGGGGTAGTAAAAACGTTTAAACGACTTCATTTGACATTTAGGAGTTCATTTTAGACAGGTTAAAAGTACAGTATTTGTAAAGCTAGCCATTTCTACTGCAAGCATAGAGGGGGCCACATTTAATTGACTTCATTTGACATTTAGGAGTTCATTTTAGATACGTTAAAAAGTATTCGTAAAGATTGCCATTTCTATTGTAGTCATCTAGAAGGGGCCACATCCTTAAAATTATCTCACCTCACCCCATACTGTAGCCATGGAGAGCCCGAGGTGGTTATCTAGGCACCTGTGAGACAGCAAGATTTAAAGCAACCAGGGTTCTAAATCCTGGACAGGTATGGGCAGTAAAAACTGTAAAATGTAAAAATAGCCTGACAGAATGTAGATGAATGGCACTATTTTTTTTTCCCAGAATGAATAATAGTGAAGATTATGAAGATAAATTGTTGTAAAAATCGTTAATTCTTTACAATTAATCAAAAGACTTTTTTATACCTTGTCTAACAAACCCGCACTCTGCCAATAATGATGATTTCAAATAAAAATAAAATTTGATCTTAGGCCAATTAGCGCAACTGCCGCCATGAAAAATGGAAATTTCAGAAAAAAAACAAATTAATTTTTTCGTTATTTTTATTACGCCAGCCGATGCCTTAAAATCTCTAAAAATTTGATATGTATATTTCTTCCTAATTATGTAAATTTAAAGCATTTAATCATCCCCTTACTAGACTGTTTACATTCACCAATACAATTTTATTTTTATTTTCTCCTCGGTCGGACTGTTTTTGGCAAAACCATTTGCTAAATATTCACCCTCTGACAATCTTTAAAAAATAAGTTTGGGAAACAAGATAAAAAATAATTCTTGCCTTAATCTTATAGATAATTGATGTAAAAAGGTTAATTCTTACAAATAAATCAATATTTCAATTTCTAAATTTAACTTTAAAAAGGTCAAATTTATTTCTTTATTTTAAAATAGCTTTGTAGAACAAACAGATAACAAAGAAGAAAAGTTTAAATGAGTACCAAAAAGGAATTTCTTTCACTCTGTTAATTCTTTTGGAATTTCTGATTAGTGTTAATTGTGTTTTTTAGATATACTCACGGCTAAAACCAACTCTGCTTGATTAGAAACATGCTTCTCGGTTATTACTGTATAGTGCATAAATTTAACCAGTCAGTCACTATCAGGTAATGATGCGGCAGTTGCGTATTAGACATTCTACTTAAGTCGTTCTGTATTTTGCTAAGTTAATACCGGTACTATGAACAATTTAATTTAATGTTATTTTTAGAACAGTATTCATTACAACAGAATCTAGCCTTGGGAGCATTCAACAGAAACACTTCTGGTTTTTTTTAACTGACATCTTCAGTACAGGTAAAAATGAATGGAAAAATATCAGTAAATATAATACAAAAACATGTTTCCTTTTTTTTTTTAACAGAAAATTTATAAAACAGTCTTACTGTATTCAGTGTGTGCTTTTGTCGTGAGCTAAAAAAATGTTTTGAGTAAGATTATTAAAATCAGGCTCCGGAGGAAAAAAATTTTTTATATGTTGTAGCACTGATTTTTCTAAGACGAAAAAAAGTTGTCTGACGAAAAACTGGAGAACGGTGAATGAGATACAGATTTTTGAATATTTAAAACTAGGGTAGAAAAGGGGGCGTAACCACCCTTTTTTACACATTTTACCCCAGTTTTTAAATATTCAAAAATCTGTATCTCATTCACCGTTCCCCAGTTTTTTTTCCGTCAGACAACTTTTTTCCATCTTTAGAAAAATCAGTGCTACAACATATCAAAAATGTTTTTCCCTCGGAGTGTGACTTTAACCTACATCAATTAAAAATGTGAATGCAAATTAAAGCCCTATTCCTGGCAAAATTGAATTTTGAAGTTTTTCTGACTTTTTTTTTATAGTCAGTGTATTTTTAAATACCATAACAAGATGTTTCTTGTAATTACAGGTTTTCTGTATAGTGCCTCGGGTGTCTATTAATAGTCAGATCTTTACATCTCTTTCCTTTCCATCATATTACAGTAATAGGAATCAAAAAATCAAATCAAAAGTTTAATGTAAAAACATCCCATTAATTTTATTGCAAATGCTTTATCCTCTTTATCTCCGATCATCAAAAAAATAAAATAGTTTACTATGATAGTTTCTAGTACATATAGATTCCGTAGCAACTGGTTTATGATTTTTCCTTCCGTTTAAAGATTGCATTTGTCCAGCTAGCCCATCACCATAAAACTATTTGGCTGGGTAAAACATGCCAGAGACTTAATTTCCTCTCAATATAGATCTATGGGTCCCGGTCTAATATTATAAGCAAGTACCGGTAATCACCACCAATGAAAATTCAGTTGAAGGAAAAACATGATGTAATCAACAAAAATCTTACACTGACAGGTAACATGTGACATGAAAAATAATATTTTCTTTTGTTTTTAATGATAATGAAAATATTTAGTCTAGGTAGGACTACACCATTATCTCCAACACCCTCCCCCCAATCATTTTTTAAATAGTATCAGTATATCACACATTAATAGACTTTTCACACCTGTGTGTATCTAGGCATGTGACGCTAAACTAGAAAATGACACCTTCCATTCAGGTTAAGCTATTGAATTTTGAAGTTTTTCTGATTTTTTTTTTATAGTCAGTGTATTTTTAAATACCATAACAAGATGTTTCTTGTAATTACAGATTTTCTGTATAGTGCCTCAGGTGTCTATTAATAGTCAGATCTTTACATCTCTTTCCTTTCCATCATATTACAGTAATAGGAATCAAAAAATCAAATCAAAAGTTTAATGTAAAAACATCCCATTAAGTTTATTGCAAATGCTTTATCCTCTTTATCTCCGATCGTCCAAAAAATAAAATACTTTACTGTGATACTGTAGTTTCTAGTACATATAGATTCCGTAGCAACTGGTTTATGATTTTTCCTTCCGTTTAAAGATTGCATTTGTCCAGCTAGCCCATCACCATAAAACTATTTGGCTGGGTAAAACATGCCAGAGACTTAATTTCCTGTCAATATAGATCTGTGGGTCCCGGTCTAATATTATAAGCAAGTACTGTACCGGTAATCACCACCAATGAAAATTCAGTTGAAGGAAAAACGTGATGTAATCAACAAAAATCTTACAGGTAACATGTGACATGAAAAATAATGTTTTCTTTTGTTTTTAATGATAATGAAAATATTTAGTCTAGGTAGGACTACACCATTATCTCCAACACCCTCCCAATCATTTTTGAAATAGTATCAGTATATCACACATTAATAGACTTTTCACGCCTGTGTGTATCTACTGTAGGCATGTGACGCTAAACTAGAAAATGACACCTTCCATTCAGGTTAAGCTATTGACTTTTGAAGTTTTTCTGACTTTTTTTTTTATAGTCAGTGTATTTTTAAATACCATAACAAGATGTTTCTTGTAATTACAGATTTTCTGTATAGTGCCTCAGGTGTCTATTAATAGTCAGATCTTTACATCTCTTTCCTTTCCATCATATTACAGTAATAGGAATCAAAAAATCAAATCAAAAGTTTAATGTAAAAACATCCCATTAAGTTTATTGCAAATGCTTTATCCTCTTTATCTCCGATCATCAAAAAAATAAAATAGTTACTATGATAGTTTCTAGTACATATAGATTCCATAGCAACTGGTTTATGATTTTTCCTTCCGTTTAAAGATTGCATTTGTCCAGCTAGCCCATCACCATAAAACTATTTGGCTGGGTAAAACATGCCAGAGACTTAATTTCCTCTCAATATAGATCTATGGGTCCCGGTCTAATATTATAAGCAAGTACCGGTAATCACCACCAATGAAAATTCAGTTGAAGGAAAAACATGATGTAATCAACAAAAATCTTACAGGTAACATGTGACATGAAAAATAATGTTTTCTTTTGTTTTTAATGATAATGAAAATATTTAGTCTAGGTAGGACTACACCATTATCTCCAACATTATCTCCAACACCCTCCCCCCAATCATTTTTGAAATAGTATCAGTATATCACACATTAATAGACTTTTCACACCTGTGTGTATCTAGGCATGTGACGCTAAACTAGAAAATGACACCTTCCATTCAGGTTAAGCTCTCGGTTCCATTAGAGAACAATGCTGTTTCAAGTAAGGGATAGGTGGAGCCCAACAAAGTGACCACAGTGGAATTAAGCACTCATTTGAGTTTCTTGTGTTATCCTACTGTAGGTGTTTTATTTTTTCAATAATTATGAAATGAAATGAAATAAAACCTGGTTACCTACAGTACCAAGTGGCTGTGTGATAATCATTTACTCTGCACGAGGATAATATTAAAGGGCAAATATTTGCTTATTATTATACGTATTCTGCATTTTTTAGAGTGGAAGAGACAACTCATGTATTTGTGTGCATCCATCATTTCTCTATTTCTTCCTTTTACAGTAAATGTGTAAGAAATGACCCAAAATATTTTTATACTTTTTTTATGTTTTATTATTTTAGGCTGATGAAATTGAAAGAATTCTATGTAGAAAGTTCATGCGATTTATGATGATGAGGGCAGAGAACTTTTTCATCTTAAGAAGGAAAGCTGTAGAGGTTAGTGATAACAAATGTTTAAACCCGCATCACCTCAAGCGATGGTGGGTCATCTTATGCACACAACAACTGTGTCAAAGGTCAAGCTATGTAAACCAACCATAGAGTGTATATATGATTGTCTGAATTTAGAGCGCTATTTACACCGTTTGTTGGTCATTATTGATAGTATATTGATCAAATACAAAATACAAAGCTCAAAAATCCAAAGTATTACACTATAATAATAAATTTATTGGTATGCCTTGAACTTAAAAGGGGGAGGGGGAGTTTAGTCGTGAAAGAATTCCCTCCTGAATCAAATCAAGAATTGGTAATTTCTTTTCATCCACTAGTTAGCCGTGACTAGCTGAAAACTCATTAAGTAGGCCTTTCATTAGGAACAGTGTCAATTTGTAATTTCCATTTGTTAACATATATGTCGGCAAAATTAAAATTTATTGGCCACAATTCACTAGAAACACATTCACTTTACAGTAACTAAAATGTACTATTACTATAGTTGCAAATGAATGATTCCTGTCAAGAACTGATAAATGATAATAATTAAAGCAGCTTAGCTCAGTCGGCTAAACTGGTGGTAGCCACTGTGTGTGCTGAACGATGAAGATCGCTAGGTCCCCCGTTCAATTTCTATCGCTGCTCCCCGTGGTGTTTCAGCTGGAGGGCTGAGACGCAAGTCATGATAGTGCACCGTGTTTCAGAAGAGAGGTTTAAAGCTGTAGGTTCTGTGTGCAAAACTATTGCATTAAGTATTGTATTTAAGAGATGAAAATCAAAACAGAACAGAATTAGGTTTGTATAGAAAGACATCCATTTCAAATCTTACAATCTCCAAGAACAAATGTTGGCAAAGTGTGGCCTCGGCCACATGCAGCCTGAATACAATTTTGTTGTGCTCCTCAATTTAATCTAATGTTAAGTCTACCATTTTCGGTTAGAAAACCCAATTTTCACCATAAGCTAGCTTGCGGCCCTCGTGTTACAGACCTGCCAACTCACCAGACCTGTCGGGTGTCACCTGATATTTAAACAAATCTCCAGTTCTCCCGATCGAATCTAATTTTCACCAGATTTCACAGGCCACGCCCTCTCCAAAAATACTCCGATTTATGCATAATTTGAATGATTTGATTGTTTATTATTCAATGTATTTGCCGCCTGCTCGCTTTGCGGTGCAATAAACAAGCAGCCATTTTCAATTCGAATGTCGCCACCAACGGCCAATGATTTGTAGTGAAGTGAATTTATCGACTTTTTTGGTTGGTCATCTTTTGGTTATTTCTGGAAACCTCCAGATTTTTTGGTGAATCTCCAGATTTTTTTAAGATTCTTAAAAAAATCTCCAGATTTTCATGACCCAAAGGTTGGCAGGTCTGGTGTTAAATCAAAAATTCTGTTTGGCCCTTGCGTTAGAATAATAGCATTTCACAGATATTTACAGTAGTTCTGTTTAGTTGATTTCAACAGAACTAGCTTAATCTTATTCTCATCATGTATGTAACATAAAAATCATAGTTTAATTGTATTTGGGAGCCATAAGATTTTACATGTACATTGATGGTTTTTAAGTGTCTGCTAGGCTATTATTTTTTTTCTGTAAGGTACTGTACTTAATCATCTCTGTAATAAAGTGAACAAAATTAATTACCATTCACCCTCAAAATTGCCCTTCTACAGTAAATGTCGGTGCTAAAAGCCACATGTCTTGTACTTTATAGTGATACAGTACAGTTCTTATCTTTGACACCATAGATCTTGTAGAACCTGCAGTATAGATTTAATCTACTAAAATTTGTCACATTCTTCATCTGTGTAATTAAATAAACAAAAATTTATTATTGTTCACCCTCAAAATTTCTTCTCTACAGTAAATGTCGGTGCTAAAAGCCCCATGTCTTATACTTTATAGTGATACAGTTGGCAATCATATTTGACACCATAGATCTTGTAGAACTGCAGTATAGATTTAATCTACTAACATTCGTCACATAGTCTTCATCTGTGTAATTAAATGAACAAAAATTTATTATTGTTCACCCTCAAAATTTCTTCTCTACAGTAAATGTCGGTGCTAAAAGCTTCATGTCTTATACTTTATAGTGATACAGTTGGTAATCATATTTGACACCATAGATCTTGTAGAACTGCAGTATAGATTTAATCTACTAACATTCATCACATAGTCTTCATCTGTGTAATTAAATGAACGAAAATTTATTATTGTTCACCCTCAAAATTTCTTCTCTACAGTAAATGTCAGTGCCAAAACCCCCATGTCTTATTGTGCTACGGTTGGTAATCATATTCAACAACATAGATCTTGTAGAACTACAGTTGTATAGATTCAATCTACTAAAATTTCAATACATTTGTCACACAGTCTTTATCTGTGTAATTAAATGAACAAAAATTATTAGATTCTCAATCTACTAAAATTTCAAAACATTTGTCACACATTCAGCATAAATATGTGATGGTTTTATGGCAATTTCATAAATAATACTAAGTACTAACTACTAATGTGTTTTTCTGTAATTTTTTTTTCTGCTTTTCTCCAAGGGTTATGATATAAGTTTCCTGATTACAAACTTTCACACAGAGCAGATGTTTAAACATAAACTGGTGGATTTTGTAATTCAGTTTATGGAAGAAATCGACAAGGAAATCAGCGAGATGAAATTAGCCCTAAATTCTAGAGCAAGAATTGCCGCTGAGGAGTTCTTAAAACGAGTAAGTTCAGTGAAAATAAAAAATTAGCTACAGTATCAGTCAATTACAGACTTTAGCATAACACCAAAAGTAAAGTTGTAAATTTGAGACATACCTGTATTATGCCAAATTGAGTTTTGTTGTATGCCAGGTCAGTTTGTTATATTCAAGAAAATGTGTATGAAACATTGGGTTTAAGTGTTTTGATAATATATTTCACATTCACAAGGTTCTGAGTTGATTTGCATATATTAACATGTTGACATCAACTGTAATAAAAAATGAACAAACATACAGTACTATTTTTGGATTTATACTTCCGGGTTCTTCCCTGAACTTCCAGGGTGAGAGTTCCATTTTCTGGTGAGTTAACATGAAATACAATAGTTGTACAGTATGTTTAGACAGGTGTGGTGCCCGGAGTGAACCTTGTCAAACGTTAACTCGTGTCCATGGCAACAAACGTATCCAAGATGTTTTTATGGCGTGTTGTGTTAAGATGTTTTACGGAACTAATAGAAAAGTTAACAAGAAATTAATTTAGAGGCAATTTTCAGACACCTGAATTTTAAAATTATCTTACTCTTGTACTCAGTTGGCAGAACCCAAGTGGGGGTCTGTGTGTAACACTTCAAGCAACAACAATATTTCAACACTTGTATTGCAATTCAAACATTTGGCTGTCTAAACCCAATCACATATATTTATCAATATATTTGTTCACCTAGAGGCCTGGGCATTCCCTCTCTCAGTAATACTGGCCCTGACCTACCTAGTTCTTCCTAGGCCTTCTTTACAAGATTTTTGCCCTAGTTTGGACACTCTGCGAGGTTTAGGTTATCTGTCCTGCAGAGTCCGGCAACCACATTTTCTGGTTGTCACTTGGAAAGTCCATCCCAAACTTGGCACACATTCATCTACGAGGTTTTCAATTTCTTTATTCTGAATAAAAAAATATTATGCAAAGATAAAACCACAATAGAGTACTGAACCGGCAAACTTATTTCCATTGTGGTCCAAAGACCTGTCATGTTTATACTACGATATTTCTTTTCGAGTTGATTGGCTTTAGGCAGTATACCTACTGTATGCTCTTAAAAAGCGTCAAAATTTGCTTTAATTCTTTTATACCTTGTTTGGAGAACCCCGCCACCAATATATGCTAGGAGCCATACATAATACTTTTTAACAAATGGTCTAATAAATTAAACAGAAACATGTGTAAATGAACAATTTCAGATCAATATTAAGTCTTTACAGCAAGTATGTACAGAGATAAGCTTATATGCTTTAATAATAATATAATATGCCAACATGTCAAAGGTCAGAAACAGCATTTCCGGCCATTTTTTTTTAGCAAACGGTTCCATTAGACCAAATAGAAACATGAATGTTCAAATAAATTGACACCACAATTAACTCTCTAAAACTGAAAGGTCCACTGATTAATCTCAGATAAGATAGTATAATACATACTATAAGTATCGAAATGCACGCCATCGTGTTGGGATTCAATGTTTCAACATTTACTCTCTACCACCAGTGGTTGCGGAGATATAAGGACCATATGGATTTGACCTTGAAACATGTCAAAGGTCAGAAATGGCATTTCCGGTCATTTTTTAGCAAAATGTTCTATTAGAGCAAATAAAAATATGTATGTTCCAAACAATTTGGCACCAAATTCAACTCTCTACCACCTGTGGTTGCGGAGATACAAGGACCTTATAGCTTTGACCTTTGACCCCGACCTTTTGACATTTCGCCACATTTTGAAAATGTGTTACCAAGCCAAAAATGATTCTTGGACCACCCTGAACCAATTTCTGATGTCAAATTTTCTGTACCTCAAAGTGCATACAAAACTTGGTCTGGCTCCAATGATGATTTTGAATAAAAGTACAATTTTATTATTGGCCAATTAGCGTACCCACCGCCACCAAAACATGAAAATTTCAGAAAAAAATAAAAGTTTTTCTTTATTTTGATTACGCACGCCGCTGCCTTGAAATCTCTAAAAATAAGATAATAATGTATATTTCTTCCTAATTATATAAATTTAAAGCATTTAACCACCTCGTTACTACACTATTTGCATTCACCTATAAAATGTTATTTTTATTTTCTCCTCTGTCTAGATGTTTAGGAAAATCTATTTGCTAAATAAGAAAACTGAATTTTTTTTTTTCCACCCTCCTAATGTTATTTTTTTTTTCTCCTCTGTCTAGATGTTTAGGCAAATCTATTTCTCCCATCCCATATTCGTATCCGTTCCTTACCTACTCGTACTAAACGCTATAACAAATCATTTGACCTACATTCTATTGTAATTTACAACAAATATGTTGAAAAATTGTTTTTGCTACCCATGGAGAGAACACCAGGATCAAACCAATTTAATCATTAATTAAATTGCACAGTATTACCTTATTTAGCCTTTTATTTGAATTGTGAACAGGGAATTGATTTTTCCTTTTATCTATTTGACCTTAATTTGAATTGTAAATTGAATTGTGTATCTTAATTTTTTATATATTGAATTTTTACCTTTTATATGTTGCAGTGTATAAACAAAGACTTTCTAATGTATTTGTTTATACATTGGACAGTAAAAGATTGAATTTAATTAAATTTGCTAAATAAGGAAACTGAATTTTATTTTTTTTTTCCACCCTCCTCTGATGATCTTTATAAAAGATAAGATCGCGAAACAAGGTACAGAAAAGTTATGACTAAGGGCCCGTTCGAGCGAAAAAATATCCGTGTGATTTTCCAGTTAATTCACCGGTACACACTTTCTAAAACCGCTCGGACATGCGCCTAATTACCTTACCATCTGGATTATCCGCGACAATTCTGACCACCAAATTGCTGGGTAGAATTCCGTGTATGAGATGACCTTGGAGCCGGAGACGATGATAAATCAACCTTAATTGCTTTGCCAAATAGTTCGTCCAGAGCAAGTACCCGCTGTCGTCGCGCTCTTCTTCGCCTCCTCATGTTCACGGCGAAATCAAAGTTGGATTGGACAGTAAATCCATCCACATAACATCGCATCATTGTAGCCATAATGGTGGCTAGATAGTAGCAGAGCTACACGTTCAATTTGTAAAATTACCATTACAGTACAGTATTCAGAGAATTAAACTTCAATACAAATCGTTCCCGCGTATCGTTTAAACAAGCAGAAGTAAACAAAGAATGGGTTGATGGGATTGGTGTTTCTGAATGACCTTACAAAATTACTTCCGGAATAGTTTAGTTGCACGGTATTCGACATGAGCTAAAATTTTCTCAAACGGTGGACCACCTGCTGTGTGCTCGGCGCGATTAACCGTTGAATTCACCGGAATATGGTTTGCGTTTTTCGCTCGAACGGGCCCTAAGTATACTTCGTCTTCTTTATTCCTTTGTTGAATATCTGCTTGTAATTAGCGCGCAATGGCTTTCAAAACAATAAAAAATGTTAGAAGCTCCCCATTTGCACATATCATCCCTGACAAGGTTAAACTTGCTTTATTGGCCAAAGAGATACTAGCTTGATCTTTCAAACTAATTTTAGTTAATAATATTAAAGAAATAAATTGTGACACCACCTGAATTGTCAATTTTAAAGGTTATTCTGACTTGTCCAATGTTGTTTTTATGTCATGCATTAATAATATTAAAGAAATAAATTGTGACACCACCTGAATTGTCAATTTTAAAGGTTATTCTGACTTGTCCAATGTTGTTTTTATGTCATGCAGCGCATGGACAAAAGGCACATGCTCTTGGTTATTATATTGTTATTTCTCCAATTAAAATCTTTTAGGACATTCTTGATTTGTTTTTTTCCCAAGGGTATTAAATAAATAAATTGATTGTAAAATGACACAAGTGCCCTAATTGACTATTTTGAAGGTCATATTTGATTTGTATAATGTTGTTGCACACATCTTTGTGCCAGAACAAAACAACACATACAGTACTTGATTGCCATGTAATCGGCCCCGCAGAGATACACTTTGGCAAATTATTTCTTTTGGCAGTTAATGAAAATAGTTATGCAACAAGGTCATAACTAAAATGAACTAAATTTGTTGCTAATTAACAAGAAGCTAACGGAAATTATGTGTTTTTGTACATTGATTGTGCATCCATTACAAAAAACGTAGTATACTATATAATGATGTACAGTATATTACAGACAACAATTCATTACCTAAAAATACTGTTTTTCAGAATTTCCAGAAACCGAGGTACGACCTTGTGATTCTAAATTTATAATATTTATATTTTGTTCAAGTGGATTTTTTTTGTTCTCCCCAAGTCCTTAATTTTGCAAATTATCATTATTAAAATTTCAAGGAGGAACAAATTAAGCTGACCTTGACAATCTTCAGTACACTCAGCATGCCTCAGATCGTGATGGTTCTTATGCTAGGTAACTCATTGAAAAAAATTAATGAGATAATATATTGTCATTTTATTTTTCTTAACAGTTTTGATGGAATCAAGATGGATATTGTAAAGTGGACACAAGATTGTTGGCAAAAAGCAGGAATAGAAGAAATTTAAATTAAACGTTTATAGCTAATGGATCCATTTTTCTGTATATATAATATATTTTCTATCTTTGATACATAAGCTTCCAGTTATCATTCTCAATGTATGACAAAGGCATTTAGTCAAAATCTCTTTTTTTTTTATCTATCTGTATAGATAGATTATAAAGATGTATTGTCCTCTGAAACAAACGTTTTCTTGGTATTTTTCATTGGACAATACATCTTTAACCATAGCTATGCAAGCTAGGGTGCTAGGATACAACAGTGACTACAGTTGATGCAAGCTTGTGTTTTGAGAGCAAATGTGACCCAAGCTCACAAAAGGGCTGTAATCTCGTCCTCAGGCCAAAAAGAGTTTTTGTTATAATGGCATAGAACATATCATTTACTTTAAAATGACAGTTAAATGAACTCAATCGGGTGTCTGGAAGCAAAGTTATGACCGTTTGAATAATTGTCATCTTATCAACTTTCTTAAATCAAGTTTTGAGAAAAATGCTTTTATTTTTGGCAGGTTTCTATTCATTTTCACCAGCTTCCATCCGAAAATGGCTAAATTTTACCTCTTACAGTTGGAATTTTAAACTCAAACTTCAGGAATAGTATGATTAAAAGTTATACTTTATTTATTACTCAAAACCCAATTCACACAAAATTCACGTTCTACGCCCTTTTTCTGGCCATGGAGGCTTGTTTCTCAATACATTGCGGTGCGAGTTTACAGCCCTGTTGTGAGCTTAGATTACAAATGCCATTTTCCACCCTATATGTTACATTTTAACAATTTTGAATAATACAGCTTCATTAAATTAAATATAACAAGTAATGCACAAACTCTTCAAAGCTTCTTGGGAGAAAAATACCATTAAGCTAATAATCTTCCATAATTTAAAACAAATAGAATAAATGAGGTGTTGAAAGTATTGCAGTCTGAATCAGATGAGTTAATTCTTGATTCAAATAATAATTTAGAATTTCTTGCATTTTTTATATTAAATTGATTAACCAAAAAGAAGAAATTCTAAATTAATATTGTCTTGCAGGGTAAAGGTGAAGTAAAATAAGCAATGTTATCAAAACTTTGACAAATGATTTAACTAATTTCTAATTACCAATGTAATTAGCATGTTTTAAAATGTAGCAGTAGTAGCAATAAATACTGCTTTACATGTCAAACCGAAAGATGTTTAAAGGACACGATATGACATTGGAATTAACGATATTTATGTTGAAGCGAGCAACAGTATTTTTCATGGTTGACAGGCTAGACATAGAGGCTTTCTCAAGGTCTACCATTTCCAAGTTTTTCGTCAAACACCCTAGATGTGTATTAGAAAAATCATTTATACAACATATCAAAAATGTTTTTTTCTCCGGAGCCTGGCTTTTTAAGGGCTTGTGTATGAAGTTCCTATAAAACACCCCAGCTTGCATTGTTATTGAATTTTACAATCATAGGCTAGAAAGTAGGTAAAATTGATTAGAAGTAACAATTTATTAAAAGTAACAAGTAACCATCAAGATTTATCTGCAATAATTATAACCTTTTTTTTTACTATGTGACATTTTTTACTGGTAATACTTTAACCTTTACCTTTAAAGGCTTTACATTTCTTCTATAGATCAATATTTTTTTAATCATATTGCCCAATTATTTCTAATTCTGTTATTGATTAAAGCAAACATCCTAATTTGCATGTAATCAAAATTCATTCTGCTGTGGTTGATAGCATACTTGTTAACAAATAAATTGTCTTGCAAAATACAGGACGATTTGAATTTAAAATCGACCTGGCTGGGTAATCATGGTCGTTATCACTTCACCATACATGTAATGGCTTGATAGTTATTTTTAAAGAGAAATCTGTTCTTTTTTCTAAAGATTCTCATGGAAATAAATAAATATTATCTAGCAAATGAATTGTTCTTGTGTTCATTTTGATTTATGTTTAATTGCTTCTATAATTTCATCCATATTCCTACAGTGAGAACCAATTGAGAAATTCAAAACTAAGTCTCAGGGCTAAGAATCACCTTTAGAAGGTGAACATTTTACTTAGAATATATTCTATTCCTAAAGTATTTCAAGTAATTATTTGATTATAAATATTTTAAATAATAATATTGGTCTGTTCACTAAGTAATTCACTCTACTTAACTAGGGTGTAAATAATGAATATATAAATTTTCACTTTGTGGGAAAAATATGAGCGATTTTATTGAAATAGAAATAGAAATCCTGCGGATAAAATGGTTAGTTTATTCCACCTATACCTCATTTTTAATATAATTTCAACTACTGTCATTTAAAATGAGCCTTCCGTTGTTCGTTCATTTCAGTATTCTTTCAACACAATATAGTTTAGGTAAGAACCAAGAACCACTCACGATTGTGCGCCCACATTCTCCTGGCCTGGAATTTATCAATCTCAGCTTAGCAAATGTCAAAAAAGTTAAGATGTCCCTAATAAATATCTTAAGCTGATTTATTAACCAATTTTAGCAAAATCTTGGCTTAAAAATCGTCTTAGATTGCGCCAACGTACAATCGACTTTCTAATTTTAAGCAATTTTTAAGCTAAGTAATATGGATAAATTTGACTTAAGCAAAAAAATGGACTTAAGACAAATTTAAGCTGATTTCTAGTTTGATAAATCTGGCCCCTGGTCTTGCGTTGAAAGTATGGATACATATCTCTACAGTACTTGGATTCAATGAGCCTTTTTTAGGTTCGTATACATTGACAATCCGAAAAAATAGACACAATGAAACTGACAGTAGCCCGTCTAAAAGCTGGTTTAGCAGCCTATGAATTTTATACTTTCTACATTTGCAATGGATGTACAGTACTGTATAGTATTTCTGTATATTATTTTAATCTTTTAACCGCAATATAAATAATGCAGTGGCTGTTATTACACCAGTCGTAAACCAAATCATGTAGACTATTTGTATGTGACAGAAGTAAATTGAAGAGAAATCCTCAAGAGTATGTTATCTTATAAAGGTTTGAAATACAAATCAGCCGGCCGTATAAGCCCAATTGATGTGGCGTTTTTTTTAAAGGAAATAATTCTTATTTAGATTTCCATGAGCCATACTCTTTCAATGAAAGACCAGGAAGTGTCGTCTGACGAGAAAAAACTAGCAACATAAGCCAGTAAAATTCAATGAGTATGTAGAGTAAATTACTAAAAAGGCATTCAAAAGAGAAAACAATGTAAAATGAAGTAAAAATGAATTTTCGAGTGAACATGCTGATTTGAAGTAACAAGTCAACAACATTGAAATGAAATTAGTTTATTGTAGATGTTCACCCTTTTTTTTTTAAATAATTTTTATATTGGGCTTTAGAACAAAGAAATTAGTGTAAAGGGAATGATTTCGATGCGAAGTTTCAATGATTTTTATTATCCGATATCAAATTCAGGGTAAAAATCTTTTAAATGCGCTTTATAGTCTCCAGTTGATAGGTTTTACGTTACTGTAATTCAGAAGGAGCAAGTTGAATTTAAAATTTATTTTCGTGCTTTCATTTTTCAGAGCGAAAATACCATCTTATTAAATCTATAGACAAGAGAAAAATACCTTACTTTAGTAAAGACTGGTTTCCATATAATCGCTACACTGTTGCTACAGTATTTTCGGTGCAAGTGTTAACTGCGTAACATTTCCCGGCGCAATCGGGAAAGTTCCCCGATTCGACCAACCAATCACCATCACCGAAAGCTGTCAGTGATAGCGTGTAGCGATTGTATGGAAACCATGCTCAAGATGATGCTCGTTAATGCATTGATGCTGTCAGAATGTACATTTAACTCTAGTGTCTCATTCATCCCGGTTCAGTGTTCAAGGACGTAGAAATCACAATTTTCTCGTGAATTTGGAAAGCCGAACCAGAAAAAAATGGAGAAAAACATTTTTTGTAGAAAAATTGCTGAAGCAGGTTTGCATGTCTGATTGTAAAACATTTTTTTTTAAGTTTGAGAGTTAAATGGTTACATAAATTCACAAAGCCATTATTTTTATAAAGTAGGAAGTGATATGTTATAATTTTTATAAAAGCACCTTAAAAGAAATGTGATCGAGAATTGATGTCCTTTAACAAAATTAACGTCGATGTTACGTAAGGCGGTAGTAGCCATGGTAACAGGCCGTTAACAAATCAAAACTGTTTCCTGATATTAATAACCTTATGGAAGGAAGTACTGTAATCTGGTGAAACCAGAATTAAATTAAACAGAAAAGTCTATACTCCAAGCTATGCACAGCGAGTTTGCTTAGAATTGATGGCATATTTTGCATGTTATAAAGTATATTTATGGGCCTTTATATTTCAGAGATCCAGTCTTCTTGTTTGGCATATTTTAATATTGATCTCTATTATTTGCAGTGCATTTAAAACTAATGCTGTTCGATTACGCAACTTCAAAGGAGTGTGAAGGAAGCTCCTTCTAGCCGGATTCAACTTTTCGCCAAAGTCCCAGTCGCCCAGTTGGGAAGTTCCCGGCGTTTAATCCTATGTGGAACCTCTTTTTCACAATTCAGATTCTGCTTTAACATTTAAAATGTATTTAAACATTTATACAGAAAAACACTGTGAAATTAACTATTTTACAATAATATGGGCCTGTTTCTAAATATTAAATTTCAGATGAATGAGGCGATATTTGAAAGAAAGAAAAAAAAAGCAATAAAAGCAATCCTCAGAATTTGAGAATAGCTTTGTTGTAATTAAATTTTGATGTGTTATACGACATCGATTCTTAAATACAATTTCGTATGTTGTTCCATCATTTCCACCTGCAATTCTAAAAGACTGTCTTCAATGTTTGTCTTGGAAGCAAGGACATCGAGGGAATTTGAATTTTTTGTAATAAACGAATGTCTGTCGAACATCACATCAATTTGCATTACAGTGTATATGAATGTCCATGCATGCATTTATACATGCAAAAGTCACGTTTTCGATCAATGTGTTGCCACTGACGTTCATTTATTAAGTCAGCACCACGCGTGTTTACATAATCAAAATTTTGGAAGAGACAACAGAGTTGTGCACAATGCATAGTAAAATCGTTTTTTGTTTTCTTTTTTTTTTTGTTTTTTTTTTTGTTTAACATTTCATGTAGTTTTTTTCTCCCTTCAACAGCAAGTACACTTGCGTCTACATGAAGGAATGATGCTTTACAAACTAAAGCAACTCTCACATTATCGCGACCTAGCACGGCGACCGTACTGACCTGCGGTCGTATCCGACTGGAAGTAGGACCTGCCCTCTTGTCATTTATTGGTGGAAAGTAATAATGGCCACTTCAGTCAAATGATTAAGACACGCGTGAGAGCGACTACGATTAGACTGAAGACCAGTACCGTCCACAATAAATTTTTCAACATGTTAAAATCTCCGCGACCATACACAACCTCTGCCTTGTCACGAGCAAGTTGCTCTGCTCTTAGCTATAAAACTATCACGACCTGGCCATGACGGTGTCGGTCGTTTATAGGTCGTGATAGTGTGAGAGTAGCTCAAGTCTCTTATGATACTTAGCGAGTGGATTAGTTTTCAGTCGTGTGAAAACACGTGTGAACACCGCGTATTCCTGGCCTTGTTCTAATTGGTCGTTGTTAGGTTTGATTGACATTTTGGAAAGGTCTCGTAACGCCACACAGCTCCACTCCATTTCTAAGTTTTCAAGAGAATATATATATATATAATTTATATATATATATATATAATAATTTATATATATATATATATATATATATTTCGATAGCTCCTGCTATCTTTATCAAGTATAGGCCTATATATACCTTTTGTAAATGTGTATTGGTCGAATAAATAAATGAAATGAAATGAAACACGTCATGGTTTACTCTTCATTGTTTTATTCTTTTTATTATTCTCTTAGGTCTACATATGTACACTGTTAAGTCCAAATGTTTATAATTTGTCTTCAGTTAAATTATGTGTCTGAAAGGGACAACTCATGATGTAAATTTTCTTCTGGTGACTTAGAATGTGCCTGATACCGCATTTTAATTCGTTTTTAATGCACGTCTCTTTCTTAAATTGTTTGTTTTGTATGTTTATGTATGGTATCGCAATAAATCAAATGAAATCAATGGTGAGTCTGTCTTTCTAATTAACTTGACTTTCGTTTTCTTCTCCAGTAAGTCTATTGATACATAGTAGGTTTATATTATGCCATTAATTCATTTTTGAGATTTGACTGATTTTATGAATAAATTTCATTGTTACATAGATATCCACACCACCTGTAAATACACATTCCAATACTCCATTCCCTAAAAGGCTTACTCTTTAGATTACGCAGAACATAAATTATCTGTATGTTTGCCCAGTGTGAAATAGATTGTCACCTACTAAGTGACAGTGATCAAGGGAATTATAATACAGTTTAAATTCAAATAACCAATTAGCCTATTTTGACACTTGCTCGATGCAAAGAAAAGACGAATTATTCATCGAGAAACTATTCTTTTCAACTATAATTGTACATGTATCACGTCGATCTAATAATGACCTATATCTATCCATGGTATAACCAACCATGATTTGCTATCTAGACCGTTTCCCTCACTACTCATTTATAAACTGTTTGACAGGGTAATAAAGAATCACGCTCCAGATAGCTATTGACGAAAACTGGTTTAAACTCAAAGCAAATGCATCTTACCTTATTTATACACTACAAAAGTACGGTAAGTATTACTAAGTAAGTAATTGCATTCCCGTCCACCTACTGAAAACAATTGTCTTGTTTTGTTTTTTTAAATATTGTTTTTTTGTCAAGTGATAGAATAAATGAAATGAAATATACTGTATTCTACTTCACGGTCTACTTGAAATCAATTAATAGTGAACAACGTAATTTATATAACGTATATTTTAAACGATTGTTGCCTTCCTTGGAATCCTATATACATGCCAATTGATAGGTTTGACAGTAACACAGTTAGAAATAGTTTTAATAATGTTTAAAAAAATAAACCTACAGGGCCAGGTGGAATTACGGCTAGGATAATTAATGTTTGCGCAGATGAACTCTGTTTTTTTTTTTTTTTTTTTTTTTTTTTTTTTTTTTTTTTTTGTAAATTATATCCCAAAGGTCTGTTAATTGTCACTTGATTCCAACTTTTTGGAAGTCAACTTAATTACGCCGCTTCCTAAACATCCTAAACCTTTATGTAAATAACGATTTCTGATCAACTACGTTAACTGCTATACCGATGAAGTGTCTTGAATCAACAACCAGGCATAGATTGCTTAAGTTCTGTCATCCTAAAAATAGATCAATATCAGTTTCCATATTAAAAATGAGTGAGAGACGGCCTACTGGCTTTTCTTCATAACATCCGCTGCGGCTCACTTTGACAATTCCTATGTTCGAGCCACTTTGTTCGACTTCTGCTCCACCTTTAACTGTACACAACCGTACATTCTTTAAGGAAACAACAACATTTTTTAAGCAAAAACCCTAATCTTGTGCTTTGAATCAAACATTTTCAATTTACTAATAGGCCCTAAAACATGTGTGTAGGCAAAATCAAATCTTATACTCAAGAAACCTTCAAAGTTATGTGCTTTTTCCTCTACACCAATGACTTTGCTACAGACTCAAAATAATTGACGATACAGTTATTGCCGGATAATTGTAAGTAATGGAGAACTTAAATATCGAAATTCTGTTTGAAAATTTGAGAGATGGCGCAATAATAATTATCTTCTTCTAAAGTCTGGTAAAACTTCAATCTGTTCGATTTCAGGAAAAAGAAATGTTCCAGTACTTGATGTAATTTATATTCGTAATGTAAGCATTGAAATTGTAAGTGAAATCCAGAAAAGAATGCAGACCAAAGGATTTACTTGTTACTTAAAATCAACTACTTTAATGTTTGCAATTATATATTGTTATTTTTCATCAGTGTTGTTCAGCGTTTTCTGGATGTACAACTGTGTTGTGTCACACAGTATGCTATTCTAAGTGAATTTAACAAAGATACGCTTAGGAAAGTTACAATTTTGTTTTGTCACATTTTATAGACTTGCATAATAACAACAATACAAAACCATAACAATACTTTCAATTTTTCAATTGTTTATTGTCATGTATTTTTGTTGTGAAGATATCGGCCCATGATGGCATAATGCAGGAATAAAAGAAATATAATTGATTCTTTTCGGTTACAAAGCGCCCAACCAAAAAAATCAGACTATGCTTTCATGAGTTATAGTTATGAATTATGCTAGAAAATCAATAGGAAAGGAACTTACTGGCCTAAACAATTTGTACTTGATAAATGTAACTAATGAGCTAGGAAAGATCATGAATGATGTTGGCCATCCACTTAATGGCTTGTATAGCACACTCACCCAAATCCGGAAGACTAAAGCCATTCCATTGTAAACCAAGCGAGAAAGTCTTTTACTTTCAACTCAATTCACATAGCCACTGATAATTTCAAAGATAACATCCCCAGTATATTATATTATGCTATATAGTATCATTTTATATTGTATCATATATATATTTTAATTTTTATCATATTATATTTTTATTATATTATATTGAAATATACGGTGTGTATATATATAGGCCTATATATATATATATATACATATATATGTATATATACATATATATATATATATATATATCATTACTTTAGTACAGTATTGTTAAATTTGTATTGCATTTTTTAATGTATTTTATGTAGGCCTATGTATTTATTATATATTAAATTATATCATATTATATTTTTATTATATTATATTGAAATATACGGTGTATATACGGTATATAGGCCTATATATATATGTATATTTGTATATACATAGGCCTATTACATAGGCCTATATATATATATATATATATATATATATATATATATATATCATTACTGCAATACAGTATTGTTAAATTTGTATTGTATTTTTTAATGCATTTTATGACACATTTAAGATTCTTGTTGTTGCGTTTTTATCTAACTTTTGAAATTTCCCAATAATTTCATGTTAACATGTTTGAATTATGACAATAAATTATCTTATCTTTCATAATGAGTCCATTCCAAATAACAAGGGACAGTGTGTTGATACTACAGTAATTAGCCTGTACAAAGGGAAGGTATTTTTAAACTTATTGTAAGGCATTAGACCACTCATCTACACTGTACGGTATATCATGTAAATAGTATTTATATAATGGCCTATGCATTATATGCAAAAACAATGGTATTGCATTTCATGGTACAGTTATACTGTATTATAAATGTGTTTTAAAAATATGGAATCGGGCGCCTACTACTAAATGCCAAATCGATTAATAATTCTCCGAATACACAGTTTATATCGTTTTAGGTTAATTACCTGCATAATGCGAAGATTAGGCCATGGTGGCCCCACAAAAGAAAAAAGAAAGATTTATCGTGAAGTACATCGTGGCATGGCGACAACTTGAAATTTATAAAGTAACAGATTGACGGTGACGATCGATAGCGGGCTCAATTTGGATAATAGTTGCGTTTGGGTAATTCAAATGTCGACAGACACAATTTTCCAA
>NW_022733453.1:178689-180615 GCF_011630105.1 Anneissia japonica | reverse complement strand
GCAGGCCATTCTGGCAGACCCATCGGGCAACGGTACTGCTACAGAAAAAAAAATCTCTAAATATGTGGATGATTTATTGAGACCATATGTTGTTGCTCTCCTCTCGTACATTCAGGACTCCACGGACTTTATCCGCAAAATTAACCAAATTTCAAATTTACCTAATAATACTGTTCTGGCTACTCGTCATTATATACTAATATCCCTCATGAAGAAGGTGTTAATGCGTGCATTTCAAATTACAAACAAAAATCGGGGCAAAACCCCATCTAAATCATATCTACGTGAACTTATACTGATTCTGACCAATAATGACTTTGTTTTCGGCGACGGTCATTACCTTCAAATTCACTGCACAGCGATGTGCACTAAAATGGCTCCATCGTTTGCTAACTAACAGCCCAAGAAACCAGATGTTTAGTTTCGTTACATTGATGATATATTCATGATCTGAACCCATGGTGAAGATAGTTTGGATACGTTCCTATTGAACATTAGTTCGGCTCATCCCACAATCAAATTCACTGCTAACAAATCCACAAGCAAATGGACATCACCGTGACCATGGGAAATGTTGCACTCAAAACTGATCTCTTCCGTAAACCTACGGATAAGCATATCACCCTAGCAGCTGTCATCCCCCGCACTGTACAAAAAACATTCCGTACAGCCAAGCATTGCGCATGAGACGCATTTGTTATTCGGATTTAGATTTTCAGAATCGCACAGAAGAGCTATCCGGACATCTCCGGAATAGAAATTATCATCGAGGACCCATCGAAAATGCTGTAAAAAAGTGCTGTAAAAAAAAGCAAAGGACATACCTCGTGCTCAAACACTAACGTACAAACCAAGTCAGCGATCGACCAGAGTGCCACTGGTCACTACCTATCACCCTAGGTTACCACCACTAAGGGCTATAATTCAGAAAAATATGCCCATTCTACAGACCACAGAACGTCTTAGGTCTGTTTTTCCGGATACACCGTTCATAGCCTATCGCAGACCACCTAACCTTCGTGATATATTAGTACGATCTAAATTCAAGAGGAAAATTAACTGTTGCGACAGCCATAATTTGGGTAGTCATCTTTGTGGTTCATCATGCAAAACATGCTCCTTGCTTGATTCTACACAATCATTCAAGAGCAACCAAACAAACCACATATTTCGGATAAGGCAATCAATTAATTGCCTCACCAAAATGTCATTTATCTCATATATTGTAATATTTGTGGTAAATAATATGTCGGAGAAACAAAAAACACTCTCCGTATGAGAATGACACAACATAGATTAGCTGTCAGAACATCTAAAAGCTTGATCAACCAGTAACCGAACACTTCAATTTAGCTGCTCATTCAATTTTAAATTTCAGAGTGATTGCAATTGACCATAATGCCAATTTGAGCGACAAAAATCGCAAAGATAAAGAGAATCACTGGGAACTTTTACTTAAAACCACCACACCATTTGGACTCAATATTAGGAACGTTCTCCCAGTACACTAAATTAAATCAATGGCATTCCAAATTATTCTGGATAAATCATTTGGCTTATTTATTGAGGCATGCCTCTAAAGTTTAGTAATAATAATAATAATAATAATAATAATAATAATAATAATAATAATAATAATAATAATAATAATAATAATAATAATAATAACAATAATAATAATAATAATAATAATAATAATAATAATAATTATTATTATTATTATTATTATTATCATTATCATTATTATTATTAAAACTGGTCTGGCGGTGTTTGAATTTGTTCAACCATGAAGCTCTCTGGTCTATTGTTATGACGCTCGTCTTGACAGCGAGAGGTCGCAGGTTCGAATTTCGTCAGTGGCATTTTATTACACAATTTCATTATTCATTTATTTACATTCATTGAGAGCTATGCTGCGCGATGTAT
>NW_022733453.1:176069-177819 GCF_011630105.1 Anneissia japonica | reverse complement strand
TATCTTGACTGCATTATTGTTATTGGCCTCGATATGTAACATATGAACATAGAATTCCCTTGATTTACAGCTGTTATTCAATATTTGGGGAATAACATCAAGTTTATAAGACATCACTCACTTAACTTATGATATTTGTTGAGTGGGTAGCCTACTAAATTTTGGAAGATCAAAAACATAAATTTCCTTGATTTAGAGTTTTAGTTACACATTCGATATTCGAGTAATAAGATTAAGTTAAAAAGACATCACTAAAAATAATATGCATTTCAGAGGTATTTAGACTGCGGAGAAGTGGGTGGTTTTGCTAAACTTAAGTAGACCAAGGCTTCGCTGGTTTAACAATTTTCTCTTGAGTATAGTTTCGAGTTATTTGCAGTAAATTTAAATTAACACATTGACATTCATAAACCAGTATGGACTGGATTACGGATTTCAAAACGTGAGTTTGAACATTTCTACAGGCACCATTCTTGAAAATATTCCGATACGGTACTTTGGAGTGAATAGAAAGCTTTCTGACATTTCTTAATTCTTTGAATATTCCAATTGATTTGAGAGAACGACTCCCAAGATAGGTAACGGATTCAGCAATATTTAGTCTACTATAAGAGACAGAGGGTGGATTAAACTGAACGTATTCTTGGCAAAATAGGGTATGAGGTTTTACTGGGATTAAAATGTTAATCCATGGGATAAAATATATTCCTTCGAAAATTTAATTAACTTTTGAAGAACTGATTCTGAAGAACTGATGTAGTCCTACTGGCGAGGAGTTAAGACCATCAGCATAAAAAAAAATACATAAAAAATGGAATTTGCAATTAAAAGTGATGGATTTGAGAGAATTCTATCTAAAAACCAACTCATGTAAAATAAATTATATACTGTATATGTATATAACCAAGAGGTCGACTCTCGGGTTTCGTTGGAACGTAATCCTATCAACAACAAAAAATACTATAATGAACTTCGCTGCTTCTTGTGTTTCAGCTAGAGGGCTCAAATACAAGTTACAATAGCGAACCGTCTTTCGGATGAGACGTTTAAGCCGTTGGTCCCGTGTGCATTTATGGCCCATGTGCACGTTAAAGAACGCAGTACACTCTTCGGAAAAGAGTAAGGGATTGTCTCCCGGTGTTCTGTCCAATCACCACCAGAAGGACCCCACTGGAACTAAGTCATCTTCTAGACTTTCGTGCGCTATCCTTGGTGTTTACACCGAATAAATCCATCCAATCCAACTAGAGGGCGTCCTTCAAAATAACATGAAAGTCGGCCCTAAATCGTAGTAGTAGTATTTTTTTAGCATTCAATGAATGCATACAAAATAAGGGCAGTCGGACCTCTTTCAATTCAGTATTCAGTACGGGTACCGTATATTTTTATTATCATTTTGTCAAAAAAAAAAACCAAAAAAACAAAAACAAATTTGCATAGAAATACAATTGCTAGAGTCCGCTCATAAATAATAACAGAATAATAACCAGGTAAAAATGTAACAAAATCAGGAAATAAACTATCTCCCGCCGTCAAGGTTTTGGGGCTTGAAAATTGAGATAGTGATTGTAATGACTTAAACTACCATACAAGGTAAAAACTATCGCCCACCGGACACCATCCTGGTATTATTCCTAGTTGTCATTTTCGAGCCATGTTACAATTTTACAATTTGTATAGGCCTATTTGTATAAAGCATTACCACAATACGATATATTTTATCTTTGTAATATACTGTCTCTTATACACA
>NW_022733453.1:173647-175679 GCF_011630105.1 Anneissia japonica | reverse complement strand
CTATAGTATAGAGCGTCTTGGCTAAGATTGTCTCCTTGACTTTTTTTATACAGTGTTCTTTTTGATTATACAGTACCATAAAATATATATATCAGATATAGTGACTGACCAAAATGAATTTAAGACATTATAAAATGTTATAATATTATTTCATTTATTATTTGTGATTAGGTGCCCAACATTCCCCTCTAAGTAAAGTGGTACGGTCCAACGTGGTTGCGTGAGCTACACTGTGTGGCGGAGAGATTAAGATGGCGTGATAAGAACTCTACGCACTGAAATTAAATAGGTTAAAAAAACAAAACAAATTGTAATGTAAGAGAATTTACGCCCAGAAACCTTGTAGTTATTAATATTTTGGTTATGATAGAAAATATTCATTTTTTGGTGACGTCACACTCACAATATAGTTAGCATGCATACGTCATAAGCTAGATTACGTCACCTGTTCCTGGTAAGGCAAACTATCCCGGCGTGCTTTTTTCATGGATAAACAAACGCCACTGCTTTGCACATGGATGCCTTGTCCCAGCTAGGGATACAAGAGCCGCATTGTTAGCATTGTATAATACGTACAAGGTACCTCTTCAACTGAATTATTCTTAGTTATTAGTTTTTGTTTTTGTTTTTTAATTTAATTTTAATTTATTTCTTTCGAAAGTGTACACATACATATTATTGCACTGTCTAGTTAGGCCTAGGCCTAGCCCTAGTCTTATTATGTATGCCTCATCGTCTTCCGCTACACAGTACATCAATAGCGCCCCCTCCCCATACAGACATTTGCTGGGCAACAACGTGATTGAACCTTCCTTCCCAGGTGTTCATGTATTGGCATATTGTTAGCTAACCAGTTGTGTGTATTTCTTTGTGAAAATGTGTACCGCGGCGTACTCATTTTCACAAAGCATTTGCATCCCCTCTTGGAAAGACGGAACTTCGAAATAATTGTCTCCATATCTTCGCTAATTAAATTAATCACCGTAATTTAGCTTACACTTATGAATTTAGCTACGCTTAAAATGTACAATAATCATTTCACTACCCGACAAACTCCGAACTTTATTCATTTGGCCTACATAATAGTTTCATCTTGCTGTACTATCTACTCCAACATCACTGGTGCATGGTAACAACCAACTGATGCAGACCATTTCCAGTCACACATTACTCTTCATAACACAGCACCCCTAGTTCCGTCACCTCTGGGTGCTTAGTACAGTATTCGAGCATTTACCCTCGTCGTCTCTGAGCAAAGAGGGCGCACGTCTCGAATATGCAAATATGAAATAACTTTAGCTATTTTGGTTTACTTAAAAGAAAACTCATAATAATAAAGTTTATTTGCGTTCATTAAAAGTCAAACAGTCAAACAATTATAATCAATTCAATTCAATTTTGATTTATTGGTCAAACACTCAGATAAAAACATGTTCGAAACTTTGGCTGAGCGTACATGCTGATCATTGTCTAAAAATATTTAAAAATCTATAAAACAACATTTAAAAAAAGTTTTAAAAAGTGATATACAACAAATATAAGCATAAAGAACTGCAGATCAGCCATAAAAAAAGTTCTAAAGTTTGAACGGTTTTAAAATCCGAAAACTTTTAAAACATCGAAGTTTATATATATATATATAAATTTTGAAAGGCAAATGGGAAAACCCCTAAAACAGCAAACGGCCACATAATGCAAAACTATCTAAAATTAAAACAGAACAGTAGAGAAAATTCGATCAGAATGACAAAATAAACTAAGCATCCACTGGAAGGAATCCCAATATCTGCAGACGGATCCGTTTCGGCCTTCCAGGCCTCATCAGTGCAGCTAGGATATAGACCCAAACGACACGTTTGACCAGCTTAGGTAATGGTTTGGCTCTGTAACAAACCAAGGCAATATATATACACAGCCCAGGTGTGAATGCAAATAGTGGAATACAAGCTATGTGGCTCGGTTCCAGTAGATACAGAGAATATTTTGTCATTCTTATCGCGTCCTACGAAATTCTTACAAGACAGCACTAGTC